>NC_081266.1:3701567-3729067 GCF_030490865.1 Poecile atricapillus | reverse complement strand
TAATGTTTTCTGGAAAATGGATACTCTCCTGCAAAGTATTGGTTTGAAATACAGGAAAGATAATGACCCATGCATATACAAGTTACAGAAGTGACTGGGGTTTATAGGCTGTGGGTATGAGGCCCTTCCTCTCAAATGCTGCTTGAAGTGCTGTGGTATCAATCTCCTTGTTTAAGGACAAAAAGCAGTGTCTGTTTTACAGTGTCCTCAGGAGAGGAGTGTGTGTCTTCCACTCGTATTTTCTGGATACAAGCAGCTGGAGCAGAGTTTCAGGCAGGGGTAAATGTAAAGAGAGGTATCAGAGACATTTCTGCTTCCAGCCTTGGGGAGTAGAAATAGGTTTTGCCCCTGCTGGAGATTCTCATGTGGGTCTGCCCCATACTTTGGGCAAGAAGAAGCAGCAGTCCTTGCTGTGCCCTGTGGAACCTGGGGCATGTGGTTCATGCAGGCAACTGGCACAGCTTTGGGGTGCTGGAGTTGGGTGCTTTT
Source organism: Poecile atricapillus (assembly GCF_030490865.1). Taxonomy (NCBI): domain Eukaryota; kingdom Metazoa; phylum Chordata; class Aves; order Passeriformes; family Paridae; genus Poecile; species Poecile atricapillus. The sequence continues at coordinate 3,728,578 of NC_081266.1, read as the reverse complement.
GGCAAAAGTGTAATAATATTTCACAGAACACGCCCTTAGAGTAAGAAATCCCACAGTGCCGGGGCTCCCAAGGAACAGATTAAGGCCATGGCTGCAGGTTTAAGTTCTTTGATGGAAGCTATTGCCTGCTGGATGGGTTGATAAGGTATGCAGCTTAAAAAAAAATAAATCTCATTATGAAGATGAGATGCCATTATATCAGTTATTGTGGCCCAAGACTTGATGTTTTGGGCTGCAGCCTGAAAATTAATACCTTAAATAGTGGTATGACAGTCATGTACAATGAATTCAGGTTGTAACCAGCTCTGAGGTAGATGGGATATTTGTAGGGTCAAAAACTCCCTAAACTTAGTAATGTAGGATTTACATTAGCTTTTCTTGCTATTTGGGACTACTGCTTCAAGACATAAAACATCAATTTTAAGGATATTTCTTCAAAATTAGGTTTCATTTCACACCCCAATAAGAATTTGCCTTAACTTTCTATTTTTGTTGCTCTCTGGGGAAAGCCTTTTTTTGTTTAATTTAATCAAAATGTTTTCCTAAATACAGGATTTGTCCAAAGTATTTTCATCTATGTTTTGAGCAACACTCAGAAGTTAGGAGGGGCACTGCATCCCTTTAGCACTGTCTTCTACCTTGTTACAGATCTTCTCTAAAATCAGTGTGATGATGTGACTCTGATATAGAGAACTGACTTTACAGTGACCTCAGCCAGACAGAAAGTCATGGTTATCCAGGTAGGGAAGGAGCTCAGTCCAACCTCCTGCTCCAAGAAAGGTCACCACTGAATTCAGACCAGCTGCAGCCCTGGGCTTTGCCCAGCTGGTCAAGGTTGAACACCAAGGTTGAAAAATCAAAGCAACAGAGCTGTAGAAGACAGGAAGCCATTAGTACTGGTAATTGGGGACAAAAATATTTTACATTTTAGTGACTTAGCATGTTTAAGCTTAGCACAGGCTCATTCTTTTATCTCATGATGCTGTGCTAAAATCATCTTGGCAAAGCAGGTGGCCAAGATGGGTGTCAGCAAAGAAGCAGCTGCAGTCTCATCATTTAGTCTCAGAAGTGCCTTCCACTTCATTATTAAAGGGGCACATAGGGCAGTGATACTGTGCTGGAAGGGCTCCCCCCTCGTTTGCTGGGGCCACAGCTTTGCCTTTGGAGCTGGAACTGAGCCCAGCCCCTCCCAAACACCCCACACTCTGCCTTTTCCCTTTCTGTGGCACAGTGTTTCATGGATTGCCCCATTAAAACACTTTCCTTTGTTAGGGAGTTCTCATTCCTCTTTAATTATGTCCTCCAGAGTGGCATTCAAGGATAGGTTATTTTCCTTCTTTGTAGAGGATGTGGAATAATTTTCCCAAGGCAGTTTTAACTTCCCCTTTCCTTTAGTAATCCTAGTGTTTTAAATTACTCCTTTAATCACCGTCTCAAAGTAATCACCATGCAATAACCTGTCCTGTGATTCTGACTCAGGAATAAGAACTTCCTCTTTTCTGTGGCTGAGGAGGTGACTGAGAAATGACCATTTGGTGTTTTGCTTTTAAAATATTTTATTAAATGTGCTCTTTTTTTTTTTTTTTTTTTTTTTCACCTACTTTTTAAGGAGGAGGGATAATGTTTCGTGGATGCTTCAAATTTCCCTTCTTGTTTTAGGATTTTTGATTAACTCCTCAGTTTTAATGATTATCATCCTCTGCAGAATTCACTTCCATTAAGAACCATCTTTTCCAGATCTGATTAAACTCTCTTTCTTTAGCTCTTGTTGAGCCCTTTGTGATATGTGGAATCCAGCAGGGCTACAATTAACCAGCTCTGCTCCTCGGAGAGTAGCTTGAAACCACCTTTTAAAAAACCTATAGAAAAGAATTAAATGTGTGGTCTCCATCTCTGTGAAATGGCAATGCTTACAATAATAGATACCACACTTTTCTAAGAATACATGGGACAACCTTTTTTTTTTGGCTTACAGAACCAGTTCAGCATATTCTTTCCTATGTGGGCTTCAGTTTCATTCTTTTCTACTAACTTTGCTTTCATGGATCCCAAACAAAGAGAAATAGTTGATAGGGATGTTCAACATTTGTTCCTGGACTGTAGTTTTTGCGCTGCCAAATTACAAGCTTTGGCATGTGATAATCCCAGTACAATTGGTTCAGAAAATTTTAGATACCATGTCATTTCTTCCCACTTTTTTTCTGCAGCTTGTACTCACAGTCCTTTATTTCAATTTAGTCAATTTTTATCTATATCCATAGGATGGCAGCTTTGCATGGAATGTAGATGGTGCTGAAATGAATGGTGAACATCTCTGTGAATGAGTCATGAGGACAGAAAGCAAAACTCGCTTTTGCAGATGACAAGAAATCGTTCCCATAGTATTCCCAACCTGCTTTCAGGAAGCTGCTTGGTTCTTTGTCCATTTTTAAAGCCTTGGGAGTGTGTGACTACAGGGAGCAGAATGCCTTCCTTATCTGAGAGGACTTTCACAAAATCTGTCTTGGGGGAAATCCAGACTTCTTGCCTTTGGCCCTGGAGATATCAGAGGATTTGCCAGCAAACTTTGTTAATCACAGAACTGTTTTCAAAGTGCAGATGAACCTGATTTTGACCTTTTTGACCTGAGACATATTCAATGAAACAAGCCTAGGCGTTTGCAAAGCATGTACTGAAGGTAGAACCCACTTTGCCTACTGATTGGAACATAAAAATGCACAAAATAAAAAAAAAACCACATTTGGAAGGACATGGGAATGTGCAGTGGAATAGCTGGCCCTAGCATGGATGCTTCTCCATCCTCATGATTTCACTGTTGCCTAGAGTGGCACAGACTTTACAGCATCACCACAAATTAAAAGATGTGGTGGAGGCTGACCTGGGGCTTGCCCTCTCTTAAGTGTGGAAGGACCAGTCCTAGGTTAAACGGTTAAAAGCTGCCTGGTAATTTATGCATTGGTAACTATTAATGATAAAGTGATTTCTGACACTGAAAGACCTATTTCCCAACCAGCTGTTGGTTTTGTACCAGTTTACTGAGGCAAAACTGACTAAATGCCATTATAAGAAAGCCAAGCAGGCCAAGCCTTTCAGATCAGAGACCAAGTCTGAGAATGTTGCTGGTAATTTGGTCCTCAGTTGCTGGCTGAGGACCTGATCAGACTCAATATGCACAAGCACAGGAAACAGCTGTACTGGAGACCATGGGACCATCACTCATGCCCAAGTTTTCAGAAAAGGGATTGAGTTCACAGCATACTAGCCAGCTGTGAAAAATCCCACCCTTAAAAATCGGCAAGAAAAACAAGAAATAAGCAAAGGAAGATACAAGGCTGCACTGCTCAGTGCAGCTCTTATGCAAAAAAACCCAAGTCCCTACAATATTTTTTTATATATTATACTCTGTGTTTCAGTATTCCAGATACTCAGGGGAGGATCATTGTTTTATGTGTATAAGAAAAAGCTGGGAGAATGAACCCATTCCAGAAATGAAATTTGGTGGTTAATAGCTTCAAGCTTTGAAATGGGTAACTTTTAGAAGAAGCAGATGGCTAATAATGAAGCAAAATTTATATGTGATCACATGATGACATTTAATTTTTAGAAAATAGTTTCTTTTGATGCCATTGCATATGTTTTCTATGAAACACTATCTTGTGGCCACTGTGACTTTGAGCCAATAGAGACTGACACTGCCACCATCCTGTGCTTTCCCTCCCACATCCTCACTCCTGTGCAGTCATTTCTGCACCAACATTTCTGTGGTTTAAGAAGCGATCTGGATCTCAGAAACTGAGATGACTTAAAATAACAGAAGAAAATATTAACTGAAAGTAAGCATTTCTAATGAGAGTTGAAGCCAAGGATCATCTCCCCTCCCTGGTCCAGTTCAGATAACCCTTTTTGTTTGTAGTTGCAAACACAGGCTGAGGTCAGAGAGTTGATGGGGCAGGTGGGACATGGAACCCACAGTTCCTTTCTTCTAAAGGTACTGTGGGAAGAAGACTCTGAAACAATGACCTAATTAATATGCTGAGGCTCTGAGCCAAGTCAAATTTCTTGGCAGTATATGAGGTTTGGGGGTTTTTTTATTCCCTATTCTGTTATGGGGTTTGTTTGATGGTTTTGTTTGTTTGTATGTTTGTCTGTTTTTGTTTCTTTTTACTTTTTTTTTTTTTTTTGTAAATGACTGCATTGAGAATTTTGGGTTAAAAATCCATCATTGGTTTGGTTTAACCTCAAATATAAAGTCCATTCATGCCTCTACCCCAAATTTTGAAGCTCCAAAGTAACCCCAAGTTTATGCATGCGTGTCAAAAGTAAATAACTGAGCAGCAATGAGCAGAGTGGGGTCAAGATACCCAAGTTCAGCAGACGTATTGCAGCAGTGACTCAGGAGGACAGCACATTAGTAAATTAGGCTTTTGCCAGATGTAAAAGCTGATCCTTTTTCAATTGGGTATCATCTGAAAGGTCAAGAAGTAATGAAGCATGGGCGCACAGATCCCCTATTGCCATGTGTTGCTACAAACTCTTATCTCATAATGCACTGGCAGTTACAAAGTACCAAACACAATAAACCACCGTCCTGGGGGTGCCCTAGTGCAGGTCCATGGTCAAAAGAGTATTCTGCAAGAAATGGCAGTGGGTGGAACAGTAAACAAGGGGAATTTTGTGCTGAATTCCTTAATTTTATGGTTTTAGTTGGTTATTTGGTTATTTGCAATTTCCTGATATTTCACATTCCAGGGCTCTCCTGTGATGCAACTGAGAGCTGTTTACTCTTGAATAATTATGAAAAGATCAGAAGCCAAATACTATTCTGATTTACACCAGAACATATTAAGCTACCTCTGTTGATTTTTAGCTAATTTGGAGGCACTCCAAGTGCATACTGGTGTAACTGACAGGAGAATTTGGCCCTGTATCTCTACAAGAAATAATTTCCTAGATGGATAGGAGTCCTGGTACCAAGGTAAATGTGACAGAAAATCTGTGATTAGGTTGGATTGACTTCCACACTGGAAACCTTTTTTGTAAATACTATATATAAATACTAGAAAAATGCTGTTTGTTTTATATATCTGTGGATAAACACAATTTTATTAGAGTTACCAATGTGTAATAAGGGAAGTAGCCATTTTAAGTAACAGATATCCTATAGCAGCCCCCACAAAATAGGGGAAGGAATAAAACAATCTTAAAATATTGTTGAAAAAGGAGTTCCATGTTACCACTAAAAGCAGACCTGGTTTTCTTTTTCTGAACTCTTTAAACTTCGAGATCTTGGTTCTTTAAATTGTATCCTCTCCAATATTAAAAAAATAATTAAGTAAAGATCACCTTTTAACCTTAGGAATAATCCACTTTTTTCAAATGGGCACATCACTTCTTGAATCAGAGGTCAGAAATAGGATCACCTTCCCTAAGTATTTTATTCAACGTTTATCATATGTGATAAAGTGATTCCTTGTCTATGTAGATGCTTGTATTGCACAGTCTAATTGTTGTTTCCTAGTTTTGAGACAAAAAAACCTAAGTGTTTCTGACATCCTCTTAAGCCACCGGTGAGTCAATAAATCATTGCAACCACTCATTATTTCCTGAACTTCTGCTTGCCTCAAAATAGAGAGAAGGATGGAAACAAGCTTAATTGCTTGGACTTGGACACATTAATACAATTCAAATTAATGTTTTCTCTTCCTTATCACTACAGATTGCATATTCATAAAGGTTTTTCAAGTGCCATGAACAACTGCTCTACTTCTGTAAGTTGTTTTTTGGTTTTTGTTTTTTTTTTTTTTTTTGTACAGAAATGTCTGTATTTCTAAATTCATTGGCCAGTGGTTATTTCTGCTTCTTGATTGTAGATGTAAATGTCTGTATTTCTAAATTCATTGGCCAGTGGTTATTTCTGCTTCTTGATTGTAGATGTAAATGTCTGTATTTCTAAATTCATTGGCCAGTGGTTATTTCTGCTTCTTGATTGTAGATGTATGGTATCTTCCAGTTTTGTTGGGATCAGTTCCTCGTTTATTGAGATCATTACAAAATCCCAAAGCTTAGTGGAGCTGGCTTGCTTTTCCACAGATGCTGACATATACACCCTTCTTCTGTCTCTTGGTCTCTGCTTTTCTGCACTGCTGGAAGCCAGGTTCCAAGTTCCCATTTGCTACTGGAAGTTGTAAAGTTATGGAAACTTTCCCTTAGGACCAATACTCTTCCTCCTTTTGTCCTTAGTGGAAAGTAAATCAAATCCCATCGAAGCCCTTAGCAAGCTACAAGCAAGCACAGGAAACTTTATCTGCCTGGTCTGGGTATTTATGCAATCCAGACTTTATCAGGGAAGTATCTCTCTGCTGAAGGCCAGAGCATCAGTCTAAAGATTTTTCTACAACATTAGTTGCCTGCCTGTTAGCTTTTTAATTATGTGGAATGGCCTGTGAAGTGCTCACGCCTCTGCCAATAGCAGTCAGGCACTCCAGAGCCCTGCTGAAGTCATCTCTGCAAGTCAGGAACTCCGTGTGTGCTTCACTGTCATACAGGATTAGTCAAGAATTCCTACCTTTACTTTCTACTGTGTTCTCATGCTCTGAGTGTTTATTCCACATGAGTTTTACGCCAGTCAGCTGTTTTAGCCCCAACATATTCCCACTCCCCAGCAACACAACCTTAGACCTCACAAATAACAGTATAAGTCAAACCTAATGTGATGGGAGACATGAATCATAACATTTGAGACAGCATCTCTGCCTGAATCTGCAATTCATTCTGATTTATTGACAAGAAAGAAAACATGACAAAAACTTTCTGCCTTTTGTATTGGCTCCTTTTTTTTTTTTATCTTTTTTTTTTTCTTTTTTTAATCCATTGCTGGTAACTAAGCTACAGCCTATTTATGATCAGAAATCTACGGTGGTTTACCTGTACTGTCAAGTACCAGTGAAAGCCACTCTTCTGTGCAACACAAACACCTCCTAATCCATACTGTTGCCTTGAGACTGAAGGGTTATTTCAAAATTAACCTTGACTTCAGCACAGGGTCCCTTAAATTGTGTTCAGTTTCTGTGCATATGTTTTAGTGCAGACATCCTAGTGTACAAATAAACTGGATGTCTGGTTAACTTGGGACCTACTGAATGCACTTTGATATTATGCAAGATCTTGTTAACTTTATCTATGTTTCACTGCCTTTTCTGCAGAAAGGGAGAAGGGGAAATTGGATCAAGGTCTTAGTTTACTACTATTCATCAACAGTGTGAAAAAAAAAAAATAAAATCAAAGCCACATTAATAAACTAAATATTACCTCCCACTGATCGCTGGCTACCAGGCAGATAGAGTTCTTTCTGATGGACTCCTAAGAGGGTCTTCAATAAAGTAAAATATTGAGCTTGACGTTTCTCCTGCTTGCTGCCAGGAAGGTCTAAATTGAGTCCCAGTTGTTTTCCAGATGAATCCATTTGAGAGTATAGAATCTGGCAAGAGTATTTTACAACTTTTTGAAAATGTGTTTAAGCTTAATGTAGTTTTGGGTATTTCATGTATGTGTGCTTAATTATAAAACACTCATCTCCTATCAAGTACAAGGTATTAGCATGAATGCCTAAAGAGACTTGGTGGGAATAAGCAAAGTGCAGCAGCAAAAAGCAATGCTCAGCTTGAATGAGAGACAGAGCCAAAGCATCTGCAGTGCTTTTCTGAAACCTTGCCATGTTTTAAAAGTGATGACTGCTCCTGCAGTACTCCTGTTCCTGGGGGCCTGGTTCGTCTTGTTTACACCAGTTTTAGCTCAGTTGACTTGAGAATTATTATATTCCTGTAAATCAAGAGAAGGAGGAGACTTTGGCTCAGTCTTTACTGTCAGTTGGAGAAATATATTAACTCTCTTGTGCAGACTGTGAAGAAATCTGAACAGAGAAAGAACGGTTTAAGAGTTTAGAGGCCATCTTCAGTTCCAAGCCCCTTCTTTTGAAGTTTGGAGAAGGATGTGGCAGAAGCACATGTAAAGGAGTGTTCAGCTTTATGAGCAATTAGCTTTTAAGCACTACACGACTGCATTGCAGCTTACAAGTGGCATGATCTAGAGCTGGCTGTTAGTTTTTCAACCCAATGTTTTCCCTTAAAAAAAAATCTCTCCTCCTTAATGAGGCTGAAATTACCTTCTCTTGAAAGGCATTGGTTTTGACTGAACTTTTGAAGGGGAGACTTCTTCATTGAGGCTTGAATTTTGAGAGGGAATAAAACCCCACCGCAGAATGGGAAATGTCCTCCTGGTTGGAGGAACTGCAGGCTGGGGGAAACAAGGTGAGAAGAGGGTTTTGGACACTCTCACAAGCCAAGTGAAACTCCAAAAACTGCACAAGTGGTCATTCTGGTCTTCATCCTCCTGTTCCTCCCTGTCATCATCCTGAATGGGAGGTGGTGAGTTTTTATCTCCTGTGAGTCTTAGACATGCTAAAGCTCTCTTTAGGAGAAAAGTCTTTAGAGAAGACTCTTAGTGTGTTATCTATCTCTGTGCTAGAAGCCTGTGGATCACTAAAATTCTCTTGCTTGAGTTCTCTGGGTTGTGTTTCAGGCACCTACCCTCATTCCTCAGGTTATCTGATGCTTTTTCAACTTACATTAGAAAACTCTTCCACCTTCTCCAGCTCTCTTTTCTTCGTTTTTGAGGCTTTCACAAACATCAGTTTTGGTCTGTGTATACAGCCTAATATATATATATATATGCAAATAAGACAACATGCATTATAGATATATTTAATATGTAGATTGCAAAAATCATCTACTACCTCCTATTTTGGATGAGGATAGACATCAAAGCCTCCAACAAAATGTATCACAGCTCACTGCTTGTTCTGGCTGTAGTAGCATGTAATTCTTGTAAAGGCAAGCAAAGAGAATTTGTCAAGGTTACCAAACTTCCTTCTGCTGGAAGCATAGCCACTCTGATGCTGGTACTTTGCCAGTGACATCTGACAATGGAGTATAACAAATAATCTAATGCTGATCACAAAAAATAGCAGGGAGAGATGGGGTTTATGTAAATTAATTTAGTTTTTAGGATTAATTCTTTGGCATGACTGGCAAGTGAAATCATGGAGGATTTTTCCTTCCCTGGCTCTCAGATGAGTTTAATACAGCACAATTTTTAGCCCTATAAAAATGACTCCACTATGGGAACACACTTGCTGCATGATCAATCCTATCACATGGATGCAAATAGAACAAGGTTGAATTGGCATGCAGCATGTCAGGGTAGGAACAGCCAAAAAGGAAAATGGCCTGAAATCCCATGAGGAATGACTGTACACATGGCTATACAATAGAGTAAATATCTGCTCAAAGACAATGAGAAGAAGGGTACCCTCTTTTGCTTCCAAAACATAAGTGACATTTCTCAAAATTATGACATCAAATGACCAAACGTGTCCTTGGATATAATGTGTTATTTATTGAGGTTTAGGTTTAGATCAAGAGTTATTTGAAAGTGTGATAAGATACCTGAAAATGTTAGATAAGCATATATTGGAAATATTATTGTAATTACACAATGGATTTTCATCAAGTGCCTGTAAGAGTGGTTATTGGAAAATTAGCTTCTGGTTATATTTTGAAAACAGAGTTAGAGTTGAGCTTGACATATAAACAGGAATTAATTTTATAATTTTGTGGTTTTTTGCTGACTCCTCAAGGCATTGCAGATTTTATTTTATTCTGACAGACCTTAGTGGCTTTTGGAAAAATGTTTTATGAAGAAAATCTCAAGTCATTGCCCAAGAAAACCAGTCCAAGATTATTCTACCATCTGTGGGCAACTTGGATGCACACAGACATTAATCTATCTACTGGTCATGTCTCGGGTTTACTGACGAAAAAGCTCTTTTATTAAAAATGCCACTTTCTGATCCTTATTGCTCAGGAGGGCTTAAGCCATAATGTGACATCTGTTGGCTCAACCAATTATGTATAAGGCATTTTTGATGCAATGGTTTTGTTAGAACATGCCAAAATCATTGAAACTTTAATTGGAAAAAATTTCACAGGTCCAGATTTTAATTTCCAGCGAGAGTGGGAAGAAGAAGAAGAGAACAGAGTTCATTCATTTCAGAAGAGTCAGTAGTTAAGACATCCATCTGCTGTGAGAAGCCAGATTCATATGCCTGCTCTGCCATTTTCATCTTTATGTGAGTTGTTTGAATGGAGGTCTTGGAACAGCCTGACCTGGTGAGTAAAAGTGATACTGGAATAAAAAAAAAAGATAAAAAAAAAAAAAGGGAAGGGGCTTATTTTGCATTAGACAGTAAATAAAATGGACATGCCTGGCAAAATAAGTCTGTTTGACCGCCCTTTAAGCAGCCTGGCAAAATCCTGGAATAGGCTGAGGACGAGTTGTTATGGAGATGGTAGTGCAAGAAGGAAGAAAATATATGCTTAATGTAAAAGCAGAGAATTGACCTGACAGTACTACTGCTGAACTATGAATGCCACTATAAACACAGGTCAGGGATTCCTTCTGAGCACAGAGCATTCACAGGCAGCTTTTTTAAGTCACAAGCACCCAAAAACCCAAGTCAGAGCCATGAAGGTCAGCACGAGTGTCTCAAGGTTCCCCTAAGTGCAGAGTGAACAGAAATCAGAAATCAGATAAAAGCAGCAGTTCCTGATGCAGCAGAAGACATCTAAAGCCCTGAGCTGTGTCTTGGTGCATCTGCATTCAGGTTTTAGCCCTCACCAAGCCAATGGGTTGACATGGGAGCCCTAGTCCACACCCCTCGTGGTTTACACTGTGGTGAGGTCTCCAACCACATTTCTTCTTCCCTTCAGAAGAAATGAAACTGGGATATGTTTAGGAGCATGCTTCATGGGCTTTACCCACTAATAGAAAATCAGAGCACAGGCTGGGCCTGCTTACTGTTGGCAATAAACCACAACCAGAGTTTACCAAATGTCAGATTTTATTTATTATCCTGTGCTGTTCATTAGTTCTGAGTTTTTCAGATGCACATCGTTTGAAGGCACGATTTCCTTAATCGAGTACCCGTCGATGACCACTGCAAAACCACAGAACTGTATTTTTCTATGCAAAAGTATATCACTAATTGATGTGAACACTTCTTGAAAAGGGTGTTCTAGCTATGCAGAGCTGCCTTTTTATACTGCCCCAGAGCCATATTTGCAGTCTTTTTTCCAATGGTTTTAGTCTCTGATCCTGAATGCTTTGTGTGGACCATGAAAATAAAGGAAAGTGGGGTTCTGGTCTTGTCTCTTGGGGTATTTGAGATCCTGCCTTGGACAGAAGATGCCAGGCCAGCAAAGGAAGTGAGAAGCTGGTTACATCTAAGAAGTACAAGCCAGTTATGGAAGGACTACTTCAAAGCAGAAACTATGAATTCCTTATTCCTTAGATGACTTTGACAAACACACAGAGATTGCTTTGGAAGAAAAGGGAGGTGGTGATGATGGCCCATGCCTAGGGCCACATGAAAACTGTATTCAGCACAATCCTGATATTTCTAAAAAAGTTTCTAAATAGGGTAATAACTAATAGCCCAGTTGTCTGAAAAGCTGAGGACCTGCACATGAGATCTCTATATTCTATACAAGAGAATAAGCAAAACATCATCAATAAAAAAAATTTGACAACATATGTAACATAAATTAAATGTTACAGAAACAAGATTTGCATGAAACATTTCTAGCAGTATATACAAACCCAAGGAGGGAAAAAAAGGGTGTAGTTAATAATGTTAATTAATTACAAAAGTTTTTTGCATCTAAGTTTTCTTGTGTCCTACATTCTAGACAGCTGCCTCCTTTGAAACAGCATTTTTGTCAGATAACTCAACGTCTTTTTTTGTTATGGCGAATAAACTTGTAGCATCTGTGACGTTCATGTGATTCCTATTCCCATTGGAGGATGAAGTTTCCTTTGGTGAAATGAGATTCTGGCAAAAAAGGCTATTAATAAATGTAACTTCTTATGCGTAGCAAACTATTTTGTGTACTTGCAGCGTGGGGAATTCTTCAAATGGTTTTCTTTTATGAATAATTGTAAATTTAATGTTGGCATCAATAACTTCTTTAAATGGCTCATTCTATATCTGAGTTACACACTTCTTAGCAACACAGCTCAGCTTTGATGAATCTTGTGCATAATTTTAGGTTTTACCGTGTGAGTACAAAAGCAAGGAAGATGCTAGAATTGTTCAAATTACCTGGCTCTTAAATGGTTTGAGGGAAAAAGGAGTGCATTATGCTTTGGTCACTGAGATTGTAGAACACAATGGAATCAACATTTTTTGGTTTATTATTCAGTTCCAAAACAGATTCAGAAAAATAAAAAGGCAGCACGCCTACTGAAAAATAGACTTTCTCAAAAATGATCTAGGCAAGCAGGATTTTCCCGAAAACAGCTTTCTTCTAGAGTCTGTGGGTTTGCTGTAGACAGCTGTAACCAAGCAGTTAGAAGAAGCTGTGATGTTATTAGTTTTAGGGCAGCTGGAGTTCTTTCCATGTAAGGTACAGCACAGGGCAGAGGCAGGCACAGCTACAGCTTGAACTCAATTTCTCTTTGGAAATCAAACAGGAATCCTCTGTACATGGTGCTGCTCCAACAGTTCAATGTCTGTGAGCAAGTTTTAGTGCTTTAATCACCCCTCTCACCCCGTTGTGGGGAACAGCCTGAAACTCAAGGTGATTTTGGCTGAAGCCTTTGTCTTGGTGTGTCCCATCAGAACTGTGTACACCTGGATTTTCCAAATACACCTTAATGACGTCCCTCCTTTCCCTGAGGGTAAATCAGGATTGTTCCAGTCCTTTCCACACATCTCAGAGGCCTGGGGTTCCTGAAGTGACATCTTACCAGCCAAGACCAAGGCATTGAAGACCTCAGCCTGTTCCATAAACCCTGTCACCAATCTCCTGACTCATTCAGCATTGGGCCCATGTTTTCACTGCTTTTCCTTTTCCTTTTAAAGTACTCAAACTCAGCTACAATTAGCCTTTTCCATCCTGGCATACTTGAGTCTGTGCATTCTTTCTGATCTTGCTTTCACCTCCCCTAGTCTTCCTTCTCATGTTTGAGTTTTATGAGTTTTATCTTCTTAATCCATACAGGCCTTCTGTCACCTTTATTTTTTTTTCTGAACTTTGGGATGGACTGTTCTTGAGCTTGGTAGAAGTAACTCTGCAAAATTAACTGTGTTCCCTGGACCTTTCTTCTCTCATGGACCACATCCTGTAGGATTTCTCCAAGCAGGTCTCTGTTGAGGGCAAAACCTGCTCTTTAGAAACCCAGTGCTGTGATCCTGCTTTTTTGCCTCATTCCCCTCTCCGAATGCTGAGCTCCACCATCCCATGGTTCCTGCAGGGAAGGCTGCCCCTGACTTTCTCATTCCTAACCAACTTTCCGTGTTTGAAAGTGTGAGGTCCAGCAGAGCACCTGTCTCAGTGTCTCCTTAATCCCCTGTGTAATCACCCAAAGCAGAAAACATTTAAGGATCATATGTACTTGAATTAAGCCATCCAGTATCATAGAAAATTCAGATGTCTCACATGCAGGTATGATGACATAAAGCCATTAGTTATTTTTCAGGCTTTGAAGGTATAAATAGAAGGGGCCAGGGCATCCTATTTCACCTCTCAGGACTACATTTTATTTTTGGTTGCTCATTAGAAAGCACGATTTACGTGGCACATCTTTGTCAAGTGATGTTAATTTTTATTTTGGGGCTGATATGGTTTCTGCAGTTCATAATTGCTGCTATCTTTACTGAGCAGCAAAGTAATGTCAGAAAAGTGCAAGGAGAACAACCACAGAATGAAGCAGATACATCCCTAAAAGGCTTAAAAGATAATAAGGTCTTCTTGAAAATGGCTGGGTTTTTCCCTTGTCTTGCTTGATCTGCCTCCCTCTATCCAGTATATGGGAGGAAGGCTGGAGTTTCTGGGACCCCAGGGAAGAGTTTAATGAATAAATGTCCTGTGTTCTACATTATATGAATCCTGCCTTAAAAAAAAAAAAAAAAAAAAAAAAAAAGTTCTTAAAGTTGATGAGCTATAGATTTGAAGTCTTTCCCTCTGCTCATACATGCCTTGAAAAATAAGATAAAAGGCAAAATAACCTCCAGCTGAAATTAATAAAACTATCTTCTTGCAGTTTGAATAAAATGTAAGGGCTAGACTTTGAAAAGTTTGAGTCTAAGACATGCTCCAAAACTTAGGCTGAGGTTCTCTAGTCCTGATTTTTTCTCCAAGCAATGAGCTCTCAGCATTTCTTGCTAAAGAGGGTAGAAATTTCTGAGGGCTGATATGGCTTGAAAAGTGGGTCTTTTAAAAATGGATTCAACATCTTATTTCAGAAGGGAGTGAAATACAGATTTAAATATCAGGCCTGAGGTCTATTCCTGCAACAGATCAAGTGGAAGCACATCATTTACATCAGGTCACTCCTAAGCTGAGTCCTTAATGCCACGGCTTCAGAGGGGGATTAAACAGGATGGGACAGGCAGGAGGAGGAACACCTTAAGTGTCCATCTTAAGAGAGACTTCTTAGTCCCCCTTTTCCCCTCCTGTGCCACCCAGAAAATCTGCACAGTATTCTACAGTTTATTTAAAAGAACTGGTTAAATATTTGTAACTGGTAGTACACATTTCCTCTTACTTTAGAGCCTCTGAGTGGTAATGCAAAAATAAGATTTTGCAACTTTTCTAGTTCCTGCACTCTTCACAGGGACAAAACCAGCTGAGCACTTAGGAGAAGTAATTCATTCTTAGACATCTCGATGTTTACAAATAGATGTATAAAATCCCAAATATTTTTAGAGTCTCTCTTCTAACATTACACTGGAGAAAACCCCAAAAATCTTGGTGATGACTACCAAATGAGGGCAATAGACAGAGATGAATCTAACTCTGGACCAGTATGTCACGGTGTACTGGGCAAAAAAAAAAAAAAAAAAAAAAAGAAATTTTGTGTGAAATTAAGAAAGATGTCAAGAAGAACCCCATTCCCAGCTGCAGAAAGCCAGGAAGGAAGATAAACAATACATCATGTAACTGGATATATATAAACTGGGGGGCCAAAATCTTCTCAAGCCTCTATGGAAGACTAAAATAGCAATTCTTTTACAACCAACAACACCCTGGCCAGACTGTGCTTTTGGGGGCTGCACAGAATTTGTCCAGTGGGATATTTCCTCCCAGAGAATTATATTATATGGGATGTTTGGTTCTCAGCAGCTCTCAATAATGTGTATGGAGAGGCTGAGCCAGGATGATTCAGTATAATTCAGTATAATTCAGTCTCAAATGAGAGATAGTTTCTGTCAGACTTGATCCTCACCCTTTTTGCCATCCTGGCTCTCAGAGTGTATGAACTCAACATTTCTGAACATGAGGTTGAACTACAATTTCTATGAAATGAACGTTTAGAATTTTGGATGTTTAGGAAAGATACTGCCACGTCTTTTTAAGGTGGTATTTATGCATAAGCACGTTAGGGAAGACAAGCACCATGCTTTCTTATGGAAAGATTACCTCTTCCTTGATATGCCTGTCCCTTAGCAAACATAAGAAGGATTTTATGGATGTGCGTGAAACAAGGCAAAGCTACAACAAATGTGACTTCAGCCAGTTCCACTGCCAAAGTCCTAGCAAAATTATTCATTCTCAGATAAATCTTTAATTGGTTCCCCTCTTAATACTATTTCTGGACCCCAGAGTCCTTTCTAAAAAGCCTCTGTGGAATATTTTTCTTCATTTTTAATTAATTATCTGCAATGTAAATTAATGCACAATAGCATTTTTTTTTTAAAGTCAAGAGGAAGGCATTTTCTCTGTAAATTAAGATTCCTCCATCAACAATTTTACCGCAGCTAAGCTGCATCTCCCCTTTTTCCAAAGCTCCAGCCTCTCCTTTCGTGGTGCTGCTCTGCAGCAGTAAAGAAAGAAACCACGGCTTCACAATGCTAAACACTCCAGTGGGAAACACAAACAGAGTGCATAAACCAAAGCATTCATTTCGTGAGATTTTATTAAAAGGTTTCACCTCTAAATTGAGCTGTCATACGCTGTTGGGAAACTTTTTACCACAGTTTATTTTAACTATGTAAAAAAAACATTAAAGGAATGAAAATTCTGCAGTTTTTCATATAAAAGGCGTGACCTTTCCCACCCTACCAGCAACCCATAGTGCATTTAATCAAATTGGTTGGAAAGTAAAATCATGCCGAATGTGAGGATTTTTTTAATTTTTTTTTTTCTTTTGCTCCCCCCACAATTCTTTGGAATGACCCCAACCTTGTTAACATGCTGCAGATTTCTGTGTATCTCTGCAGCAGGCTCTTTGGAGTTCACTCGGAGAAAACTACAGCGCATGATTAAAAGATATCCTCTAGATGAGAAGGACGTTCAGTAATTTATAAATCATTCATTTGTGACATAGCTTTATACAGCTTTTCAAGGAATTGCATTAACTGCTTTTGCAGCTTCCTCAAATGTTGCTTTCAGTAGACAGTGTCATAGGTCATTACCAGTTTTTCCCTTATGTAAGCAATTCCAACTTTCTATTAAAAATACTAATTTCCACCCCACTACAGTATCTTTTGAAGTAGCATGTATATTAAAAAAAAAATTCACAAGTTGCTTTGAAATATTAAAGGAATATATTTAAGTGAAGGGCTTTCAGGCAGGTTGTTTTTCTGTATTCCTGATGACAGAAAGATTTTAGCCTACAAAGTCAATAGTAAATTTTATTAAAGTCATTATTTTCCTGTTACAGGCCTTGTGCTTTAAATAAACTATAGCTGACAATGCTGTCTTACATACTGTCATGCTGTAAAACAGCCTTTCTTTATTACCACAGGGACAACTCATTTAGAACTTTGAAAGTGTTTTCACACTGGAGTTGCTCATTTGTGGTGCTGGCCGGTGGCTGTTCTTGACAAATACCTTTTATAGCTGGAACTTTCTCCTTTTTTCTTTTGAAGATGCAGGGGAGGAAAAAAAAAAAAAAAAGAAAAGAAAAAAACTTGCAAACCCAACATTTTCCTGTTAAAGATAAATATTCTACCTCCACCATTGGAGACATATCTCAATCTCCCCATAATATATTTTTTTTTTTTATGACAGCTTGAAAAATCTTTTCCTAACCCAAATTTTCCTGAATTGCTCTTGCACAAATCAATGGTGTGCCACATAAATAAAAAGAGGATATTACTTTTATTTAAATATTGCCATTTAAATGTTGTTATTTAATTAATATTACTGTGTTGGGCCTCTGGCTGAGGCTGTAGCTTCCCAGAACTGTTTTGGTGGGAAAGTCAGCACAAAGGATTTCACCCTCTCAATCTTGTTGTCCTCAAGCCTCTGTTGCCAGCCCCTAGGGCTCAACTGGACAAGGAAGAAGAGCAGGATGGAATTGGGTTTTGGGGCTGTTTTGGGGCTGTGGTCACTTCTCTGACCCAGCAGGCAGAAGGTCAGGACCTCTTATGCCTTCTGCCTCCCACTTCATGTCCTCTCCTCCAAGTCAAAAAG
Organism: Poecile atricapillus; assembly: GCF_030490865.1. Taxonomy (NCBI): domain Eukaryota; kingdom Metazoa; phylum Chordata; class Aves; order Passeriformes; family Paridae; genus Poecile; species Poecile atricapillus. The sequence goes on along the minus strand of NC_081266.1, from coordinate 3,711,041 downwards.
TCAAATGTTTGTTTGTTTGTTTGTTTTTTTAAGGCCTCCTGAATATAAGAAGGGTAGATTTGGACTTTTGGCATTGGATGTATCCGCTTGTTCTTCACGAAAAATATTATTTTTCACCCTATGAGAAGGTATGGTTCTGACTGCCTAGCTTAGCTCCAGGCCTTCATCACAGAGCCATCCTTCCTGCTCCCAGAACTTTTGTCAGCTGTTGTTATCATGCAAATAGGATTGCAGACAGGCCAATTTTGTAAATTGTCCAGATGAATGAGTTATATGAGCAAATGCTGCTTGAATTACAGATGGACAGCTCCATCTTTGTATTTTGCTGTCTGAATATATTTCTATGATATAAACAGTCTATCTTGATATTTGAAAAATTAATTTTATTTCTTTGAAGTTGTGATAAAACAGCAGTGCTTGAGTCATCCACGTGTAGAGTTGAAAAGACAACAGGAGATGATCTGAACATCACCAAGAGTTTAACTAAACTGGGTTTATCTAACCACATAGCCAAAACCCTTTTCTGTCTGACCATCCATCCATCCATCCATCCATCCATCCATGCATCCTTTAAAAATCCCCTTTGAAGTAAATTAAGCCATGTTCACCTTGGTTTCTCTCCCTGTCTTTCTGAGTTTTGGGGAAGAGGAAGGTGTTACTTCCATGTAGTGACTTTCATGCATTGGAAATGGGCATTTTACTTTCTGGTTTTCAAGATGCCCAAATCCAGGCTCCTCTTACAGAGTTTCTAACAATTCAGTGTTGCTAAAATCTCCCCCTTTCATCTTGTCCTCACCACCCCATGCCCAGATCTTCCCTCACCATCTGTCAGACATGGATCCCATTGGATCCCTTAAAACGCACAGAAAAAAAGCCTAGGGAGAAAAAAACCATCCTGCTATTGAAAAACCAATAACCATTGTGCTATTGAGCTAAAGTGGATGATGACAGACTGCAGCAAGGATCAAAAAAACAATGGAAAGGAGCGGATGTGTAGGAAAGGGCTGTGAATCAGGGAGGGTGGAGGGTGCAGTGGGCTCTACGGATGGCTCTGGTACCCAGACCTGCAGCCTCAGAGCACAGATTTAATGCTGGATTTTATTTGGCATGGCTGGAGACTGCTGCTGTGAGAGCCTTCTCTGGCCAGTCCACACTGCTGTGCTCCCAGCTTTTCCTCCAGGGCTGGATCAGTGAGTCACATACCTTCACCATGTGTGGTTTGATGGGTTAGCTGTTCCTTGGAGCCAGCAACCAACTCAAGTCAGAGCCTCCTAGGCACTGGATCAGATGTGAACAAGGCAGGAGTAGCAAATGGACAGACATGGAACCCTTGGCAGCACTCCATGGTTGACTCAGATTACACATCAAACAAGAGGAACAAATTCTTCCCTTTTTTTTTATGCTGATTTAATCCAATCTGCTTCTATCTCTGAGTGTGATACTCCACACTGGATCTACTGGTCCAGCAGAGGTCTTTTCAACAAAAAGCAGAGACACTTTTCTAGTAAAATTTCCAGGAATATGCTTTGCCTTTGCTAAAGTAAAGGCACAAGAGTCTTGCCTCAGTACAGAAACATGGCATTCATTCTCAGCTTATAACATTTTAGTCATATCATTCAGAAGCAGCAACTATCCTGCTCTATTCAGCTAGTCAAATCAATTCTGAATAAAATCCCAACCAGAAAAACCTCAACTGAAATAGTGGAGATCAGAATATATGTATTTCATAGGCTAAAATATTCTGAATCAAAAACACTGGAAGACACCATTAGAAATAAGAAGCTCCTCAAGGCAAACTCTCAAATGGCCAGAGAGAAGACTAAATGTGTTTTGAGTCCTTTGTGATGAATATTCTCTTTGGTGTGGTGCACACCACTCTCTTTCTCCCCAAAGAGGCTAATTTAATTGTTCTTTGTACACTTTTAGGAAGTATTTGAAACGCAGAGGCTATAAATTTACCACCTGTCAGTTTGGACTTTGTGTAGAACATGCATCTGGTGCTCTGCTGCCATCCCAAAGCCTGGGATTCTTGACAGAAAATATGTATTTTAGACACCCAACCAGGAGGTTACATTTAAAGTCTGAATCCATGCACTGTACTCATGATTTATAATAAACATTCTCTCTTTGGGTCACCAGTGCTTTAATTTGCTGCCCATTGAATGGACTTGTTTTGTATGAAAGAGTTTAAACACACAGCAATGATTTTTAAGTCCCACTATGTCAGCTGCCTAGAAATAGCAGTACAATTTCAGAAATTAAACTCCAGGTACACACATTAGAGTGATTTTTGTCCTCCTGGACATCAACAGGTATTTTCCTCCTTCAAGTTGTGAATTTCAATAGATTAAAATGCTCACAAGTATTAGTTATCTGCTGCAGAACCATCTGTCCCACCTGCAGGACTGCCCAAAACCCAGACAAAAGGCATACAAAGACTGTTTCAAATTCTGGGTTGATTATTTCGATATATAGCAGTAGATATCCAACCCACATTTTGCAACTGATTTTTGCTAGGTTTCCCTGCCAGAAACTGAGGATTTTTATTTTTTTTTCCTCTTCCCCCCACTGTCATGTCCCTTATGCTTCATGTAGCTAATGTAGATTCTATCAAAAAGCATGATTTGTGATGTTTGTGTGTTACTGTTTACTTAAAAGTGCTAAAACCACCTTTTCTTATCCACAGGAAACTTTCAAGATATTTAAAAGCATGCCTTTAAACCTTCTGGCAGCAATAAAGCAAAAATGGCAGGTGGCTGTATGAAAGAAGCAGGATATGTTTATACTATAACTTACCATGTGGAGGGGGGAAATTATACCAGATACAGTGGGCTGGAGCCTCATCTCATTTACTAAGGTGCAAATCCAGACTAATACTCAGTTGGCACCAATGCTTTTTAAAAATTTCAGACTTTATCACAGCGTGTGAATACAAAAATTGAACTGTATTTCTTCTAAACAGAGCTGTATTAAGTTTCTTCTGGGGGTAAGGTGGGACAAAGGGCTAATTTTCCTGTTTTCCTGTTGAACCAGTGGCTTTGGTTATACTGCTTTGTAGTACTAAAAGGTGTGATGCCTGTGGGATGGGAGGGCTGAAATATTCAAATTAGTTGGGAGAAATAAAAGTTGAATTTTCTTTTCAAAAAAAAATTAAAAAAAAAAGCTATAGCTGTTTTTTTTTTTTGTTTGCTTGGGGTTTTTTTTTTTTTTTTTTTTTTTTGTTTTGTTTCTTTGGGGTTTTTTTTTTGTTTTGTTTTTGTTTTTGGGATTTTATATTTTTTTTTAGGGTTTTTTTCCTTCTGTCCAGCCCTAGCTAGTCCTCTCAAACCACACACAAGCAGAATCTTCCCAAAAGTGAAGCAGCAGCTACTTTGGTAAGGTAATCCCCATACCTGCAGAGTTGAAGCAGTTATCACTATGCAGATCAGACACATTGGTAAGGACAGAGGACAAGATTTAGCTTTTTGTGATGTTTTTTATTCCTGCAAAATCTATGAGCCTTTGGAAAACTAAGGCCTTGCTGCTGTTTTCATGCATTTTTTTCCCTATATTGTACTTTCTATATTGTACTTTTCTATATTGTACAGATATATTGTATTGTGTATAAAGGAATAAGGATTTTGAGGGAACTTAGGCTTGTTTGGTCTCCAGTTTGGCAGGCTTTGAATCACAGAGGATAAAACCACCTCGGAACTGACAATATTTGAGAATTGTTCCCTTTATTCTTGTAGCTGGTGGTGGAAAAGGAGGAGGTACCACACCTGTTTTGATGCTAAAGGCCCCTTCTGTTAGAAAATGATTGTCCTTAGTTAAAATAAAATAGAATAAAAGTGCCCCCAGTGACTCGAAAGGCAGTAGTTTAACAAGCTGTATTACTTCCACTGTTTTTCTCCCCCTGTCTTTTCCATCTAATAGACTCCTTGGTGCTGGTGACCAGAGTGACACTGGAGGCAGCAGGCAATGACACATTACAGGAATTCCTCGAACTGACTTTTATCCAGTGACTTTGAGTGCAGGTGCGAGCTGAATTGCGCGAGGTAGTTCAAACTCCCTCTCTCTGATTTCAGTCCTTCCAGGGGGTCAACTGCTTATGAAGAATATCCATTATTTATACCTTTCAAGAGAATTACATCAGCAGGAACATATGTATTCATGTAATAAAGCTAGGAAGCACCGTGCAAAGCCACGCTGCTTTAAATATGTATGGGAAATACGCCGAGCCGAGCTCTGTATTGACTTACACCTCTCTTACACCTCTGTCTCCAGCAGCAGCACTGCCTGCAAGTCAGGGATTTTGGCTCAGGGGATCTCATGTGTGCCTGAATCAGCTGCCCCTGTTGGACACACACATGTGGGTCAGGATTCCATTTCCTGTTGTCTGCTGGGATGGAGAGTTTTCTTCCCAGGTCTGCTTTAAGATCCTGGATCCATGCAAACAGAGCCCTTCCAGGAGCTGAGGTGCTGGGATGGAGAGCTTTCTTCCCAGGTCTGCTTTAAGATCCTGGATCCATGCAAACACAGAGCCCTTCCAGGAGCTGAGGTGCTGGGATGGAGAGCTTTCTTCCTGGGTCTGCTTTAAGATCCTGGATCCATGCAAACACAGAGCCCTTCCAGGAGCTGAGGTGATGGGATTGAGAGCTTTCTTCCCAGGTCTGCTTTAAGATCCTGGATCCATGCAAACAGAGCCCTTCCAGGAGCTGAGGTGTGTCCCTGTCAAGGGCTGTGTCCACACATCACAGAGATTTAGTCCCTGCCTGCCCATCAACAAATGCCCTGGCCTTCGTTACAGAAATCAAATTTATGTCTTCACAAGCAGTGGAAACTTAAATGTTGTTTTGTCCTGGCTTCTGGCTCTGAGCTGTGGCATTACTTATCCTGAGCAACTATGTTTCTCTTGGCTAAATTAATCAATTGAGCTTTCAGGGCAGGTCCCTTTCTTTCCTGGAGGAAGAAACTGCATCACATTAGCTACAAACATCAGCTTCAAACCTTTCACTTTGGACTATGCTCAAAGAGAGTTTAGCCAGAGAGAAAACTGGAATCAATACACCAGGCCAGCACAATCTGGATTTCAGGTCAGCATGTGGAGAGAGAAATGGCATTTGTGAGACTGATGGTCAGCGAACTGCTGTTTCTGGGTAAAGGGCAGACTTTCATCCTCAGTCTCCTGGACCTGTCTGCATCAATCGACCCAAGGACATCAGGACAGCAGTTTGCACCAGGGCTTGGGGGTTTCACCCTCACTGTTATAAGTTTTGTTGAGAGATACATCCACACCTACAACTTCAGACTTCTTAAATGTGACCTCCTCCAAGGAAAAAAAAAATTTATTTGTTTCCTTTTCACAGTCTAACACAGTCTGGAAAAGAAACAGTTAAAACGTGGTGGACAAATGCTAACAGAATGCTGAAAATCAAGTGACTGGGAAAAGCAGTTCTAAAAGAGTGATAATGTAAATGAGGTTGAATGCAAAGACATGCTCCCAAAACAATCTTTCCTAGGGTCTGGATAAAAAGCAACATTTCTGGTGGGTGACAGGTTTTCTTGTAATGTTTTTTTCAGTCTAAGCTGGAAATTCATAGCCATTTTTCAACTGTGATCTTGGTACCACAAATACACCTTCTGGCATGCAGGTATTGCTTTTGCTTTGTATTGGGCAAACTTTTTTTACACCAGAAAGTCTGCAGCTATCTCCAGCCCACAGCCTGAAGTATTCTCAGTTTCCAGGAGGTGTGATAATGATGAATTTCAGTGAGATGAAAATTGCTCCAATTTAAGGATAGCTCAACCATTTCATATTTGATACAAAAATGTACTAATTTTTTTTTCTAAAAAGTCTAAAGATTTGGGCTTTGTACATGCAGTGCACGAATAGAAAATCCCTATCAACAACATTAACTGAACTGAAAATCCTTCAGGATAAGTTCTCTGAAAATTAAAACAGACATCAAGCAACACATCTAGATGAAAGACTTCCACAGCTTTATAAATACAATGCACTCAGAAGCCAAGTTTCCAAAGCCCCAGTAAAAACATCTAATGTCCAAGTCTACAGTGAAAGTCCTATACATGAAAAAGACAATATTTACTCTGTCTTATGGTATTAAATGGGAGTTTTTATCACACACTTAGAAACCAAGTGATAAGTCCAAGGCCTTTCATCAAAGGTATTTTAAATGAGAATTTCTGGATACCTCCTAAGACCAGATGAAAACATTTTGGCTGATCTCCACATAAGAGATGGAACCAGCTTTTCATTGCTAATTCAGAAACCTACTTCTCTGCTCTTAACTGGTGTCATCCTGTATTTGTCTTTCATCCTGACATGATCTTTTAGCAGCCTTCTTATTTTTAACCTCAGATCTCTAGAATGACTTGTTTTGCTTCTTCCTTTCAAATTTTGGTCCTAGTAGACAATACTGTTGTTTTGCTGTTACTCCTGTGCTATTGAGCCACCATTTTCTGACTCAGCCTTCCACCTTTGGCTCCACTTTTCTGACAGCAGCCCTGTCTTGCCCACCCATCTCCCTCTACTTCCAAGAGGTCTCTCCTGTGCATGGTTTCACTACAGAAATTCCACACTCACATCCTTCATTTTCTGCTGCTTTCTCTCAGCATTCATAGGAATCTTTGACCTTCTGAGCAGTTTATCATCACCACAACATATCCAAGATACCTGTGGTGTTCTGTGTTGCAGTAAAGAGAGATCCTTCTGTAGCTCCACATCTTTCATGTTTGATCTAAACCTGCTCTCAAAATCTCTGCTCCTCCCTCCTGCCTCCAATTCCACCCTTGTTTGGTCATAATTTCACTGCCAGCTGTGATGCCAGTCTCAGTAATCAAGGGCTATAAATCCTTTCATGGCTGCTGTATTTCATGTTGTCTGTTCTCAGTGCATACAGATGATGAAGTCATTAGTGTTCACGATATATTAATTAATGTTGATGTAGATTTTTCATCTCAAGTTTCTCTTCTATTGTGACAGCCATAGGAATTATTATCAGAGTTGACTGTTGCCCATGGGCAGCCAATCTGACTATTAATATTTACTAATTTTACACATTCTAACGGCTTATACAAACAACCCAACTATGTGATCTCATGTTCCTGCAACACACATTTTTTCTTCTGGATTTCCATGACAATAATACAGAATAAAAAGAGAAAAAAACACAATTTCATACAGACTCATAGCCTATGTAAAATAATTTACTGTGCTTTGTCCAAATAGAGGCTGTAAATTCATTAGGAAAGAGATGTCGGTACATATTTCACAGCATTTAGTGCAGTGAGGTATCAGTCCTATTTCAACAGCTGATTTCTTTAATAATTTGTTTCAACTATTCTGGAGAACCAATGGTAAGATGCCAAAGCCTGTCTAATTAACTGGTATAACTTTCTGAACAGCTGAATGCACAGCATTTTTTGAATCATATATAATATCTTATATATGCTCTGCGACGTGGAGCAAACCGTTTCAAGTCGTGCAAACATCTAAAAAAAATGGGAATATTTTGGTAATATATGTAAGAGAATTTAAGAGCCTATTAATTCATGTCCATAACCTTCTAGGTGACCTAAGATCAAGAAGCCCTCTAATCAAAGCAGTGACTTGTATCCAGTCTTGCACAGTCCTTGGACTGGAAGCAGAGCAGATCTGTTGTTTATTTGGAGCCAGCTCCTTGCTTTTAAGGAAGTTCTATTCCTCTAGTGGAACTACTGGGGGTGGTGAGGGAAACAAGTCAAAGGAGGTATTATTGGATTATTCACTCTTCTAGGACAGACCCTGTTTGTATAATCAGAGATATGCCTTAAGTGGTCTTTAAAGAAAGTCAGATTTTGTTTAAAAAAGGGGAAGGAGGAGGCTTCATTAACTAGACTGACAGGCTCCATAGATTTCTCAAGTGTTTAAATTAAGGATTGTGAGTTCTTGAAACTTGACAAGGAAAGCGGGATTGTCACTGCTGGCTGTCTGAACCAGAGGTAAGTGCAGATTAAGCTTTTCCTATCTCTATTATAAACATATTGCTTCTGTTCCCAAAAGTTCAGTGAAATAGAAAAGATAGTATTGTTTTCTAAAATTGTTTGAAACTATTGTTTGAAAAAAAACCCCAAACTACATTTTTAAAGTGTCACATAAAATTCTAAACTACTTAAAGTGCTCAGATGCTACTCATTATTATTCTAGTGGTAACTATTTGGCACTTGACACAAATTCCTTAAAGAACAAAATAAAATTGAAATCAATCATATCTGGACACCTAGAACCAAATTTTAAGAGCACTCATGATAAGCATGGCGTACTTGAAAACACATTAAGCCATTTCTGTTGATTTTCCTAGAATTTTTTGTCTATCTGGGTTCAACCAATATTGTATTCACGTCATACTTGTGTGGCAGGTTTTCTGAAAGACCCATTCTGGCACTATTCTTGCAGAATCTCTCTGCGTTTTCTTACAGATGTGTTACAGAACAGTGTGAACTTAAAAAGCCTTGAAAAAGGTCACATTGCTTGGATGGAATTTTTCCAGATGCACTTGGGAAAGCAGATTTTGTTGAACTAGCAAGTGTAGGCAACTCCTGGGTCAGACCTTAGCTTTGCCCTCAGAGGAGCTGGAGAACAGCTTCCTTTGGCTACTCAGTCCTGCTCAGGATTCATGGAAACAGATTAATTTTGTGTTCTGTACAATTACTGGCACATTATAAATTACAGAATTATAAAATAACGAGGCAGTTGTCACAGAACTGGAATTTCAGGTGGCAACATGGCTGTCAGAGCAAATCAAGGTGGGTCAAAGCAAGCACTGGATCCCTCTCAAATCGACACTGAGATGGTCTCATTCCTTTATCACACCTAAAAAGCAGCATTGGTGATGATACTGGAAGGCAAGTACATTTGTTTGTGCCCCCACGTGCCTGGCAGAAACTTTCAAAAGCTGTAAAAATTAATTTGATTTGTTTTTCCAAGAAATAATTAGATCCTTGTGCATTCTAAGGAAAGGCAGTTTTTTTAACAGTATTCCTGTGTAAATTCATACTAACCCCCAGCCCCACACCGAAAAGCTCTTCACTTGAGGTTATTTCATTTTTTAAGGGAAAAGGTGTATTTTGCAGATGTTCATGGGTCTGATAACTTCTCTCACAGAACACCTTTCTTGCCTGCTTTTGTTAGAAATGGCCAAAAGCAAATTAAACTTAAGAAGGTTTATATTGTGCACATACATTGGATTTTATAATCATCCCCCCAAATGCTGCTATTTCTTTCAGTAGGAGAAAACATGCTTTGGCTGCTTCTGTCACCTGGCTGAAGAATAAAAAAAAAAAAATAAAAAAAAAAATAAAAAGTTACTGTGTGCAGTTAATATCGAACAGCAGCCATCTCCAGATGATCCCTGCTGCATCCAATTTCTGCCAAAATGCTTTCTGTTAAACCTCCATCAAACAGACACACGGCGCACAAAAGAAAACCTCATC
>NC_081266.1:3501567-3696567 GCF_030490865.1 Poecile atricapillus | reverse complement strand
AGAGGGGAAAGAGGAACAGAGACTCCAGAGTTTTGTGTTTTAAAATATTACTGCCCCTCAAGCACTTCATTGTTTAACCCACCCCTTCTTCCTCCAGTTTGCTGTTTGCTCCCTTTGCTGAGGAATTAGGGATGGATGGATGACCCTGCTCAGTGCAACTGAGCTAACACAAAATACAGATGTCTGGATCATGGTCCTGGAGCATGTTCCCCACTGGCTGTGACCTTTCCTTCTTGTAAATAATTTGAAAGTTTTTTTGTGGTTGTTTGCTGATTTAGTTTTTTGGGTTTGTTTTTGTTTTGGTTTCATTTTTTTATTGTTTGTTTGTTTTGGCTTTTTTTCCTTTATGACTTTGTGAAAAAGAAACTTGCTTTATTTTAGGACAGTATTTTATAAACTTATGAACACCAGCTTTGGAACAGTGAAATGTATGGATGCTTCAAAGAAATCACTGGAATTTATTTTTTTTTTTCTTTTCTCTAAATATCATGTTAAGGACTAGTTTTCCTTGATGCTCTCAGGAACAGATTAACTTAATTACTGATCCCCTCCTCCTTTAAACCAGCTTGAGGCATTGTTTTTGGCAAAGTTATAAATGACTGAAAATAAGAAGTCATAATGAGAATGTTAGGCAGCCATAGCTTTAGTTTTCATTATCAGCACTATCTACAATACTTCACAGTACTTTTTGACATAAAATGTAGACCGAGGCCATGAAAAGAGCAAAGCAAAGAGGGCTTGTATTTATCACTTTGATATCGTTCTTATTTAAGCATTACTTAACTAGCAGAGCATCAGGCAGAGTTTGTTGCTGACTACAGCTTGCAATTCACAACCTCCCAAAAGAAATGATGACCTGGTAAGTGTGCCCACATCCTTACATAAAACCAGTATTTATAATCAAAGGGTAAAATTATATGGCCCCAAATAGGCTTAGCAGACAGGGAGCTCTGTGAATCATCTAGTGAGACTGTCCATCCAATGCAGGGTGGTAAGAATCATGTGAGTGGGGGATAATGAATAAATGGTGGTCATGTATGTTTTTCTTCAAGAGCCAGATGCTGGAGGCAAGCAAATCCACTCTAATTTTCTTTTGCCTTATATTTTTTTTCTTTTTAATGTATATTTGTGGTCCTCATTGCTGTGGAGGAAAGCTGGAAAATGTGATCCCAAAATACTCCAGAGACTCAAAATCTATTGCTTTCTTTAAAGAGAGTCCCTTGATTCAGCAGACTTTTGTGTCTGATTTGTGATTTAAAAAGAGAAAAAAGCAAACTCTCATAATGGTGTATTGGGAAGGGACACGAGGCTTGGCAGCAGGAGAACAGAAGCAGCGTTGTAGAGAAGTTAATGTGTACAACTGTGGCTAAATTAGAATTGGATGCTTGGAGTTGCACTGTAATGTCCTCAGTACAACGTGAGATTAGATATCAAGAACATCTAAATCATGGTGATTTAGATCACTTCTGCTGAGCTGCTGCTTAGCCACAAATCACCCACACTCTGCTGCTCCTGGTTTTGCCTGTTGAGGTGAATATTTTCGGCCTGCCCTGGTGCGATGTGGTTAGTTGCATTCATCTATTCCTTTCTGTTCTGCCCTTTTGGAGGTATTATGTACATCTAATCCCCAACATCCATTCTAAGTCTCTTACATGAATGCCTGGAAAGAACACAGGAGAGAGGCCAAGCCTTCCACCATGACAGCAAAGCCGTGGCTGGGCTGTTTGGCAGACTCTGAGTCAATGCTGGCATCTGAGGGCTGAGGAAAGCGCGCCCAGCTGGGTGCACAGCGAGGGGATCAATACTGGCAGTGCATTCCTAAAAGGGGAAAACTGATAGCATTGTTTGCAATGCACCTTTATGGTTAGCCAGGAAAAGCTGAAGTGTTTGGAGGAAGTGGAGAGACTCATCCCATGAAGTGGTAAGCGTGGGGCTGGTTCTGCCCGACATCTCCAGCTCAACACTTGTGTGTCTGAATTAAATGAATTGTCTGAATTTCTTTGGTCTTCAAAGAGAAGAACTGGTGCACAGTAGGGCATGAGTACATAGGTGCACCTTGAAGTCTAACTCTCCCCCTTGCCTACAAAGGGAGATGACACTGTCACCTTTGTCTAGGTGAGGTTAACCAGGGCCTGAGCATCTGGTTGCAGGTGTCTCAGAGATAAACCTCCTGCATAGTCAGTTGAGAGGGGATGGTTTCTTCTGAGAATGATTGGGACCGTTTCAGGTAGGCTTCCATTCTTAATCATTCACTGAAAACACTCTCCATACCTTTACCTGCATACCTTCACCTGTATAGGATGCCTGCATTCCTAGCTAGCTGCTGAAGCTAAAACCTGGATACTCACTGACAGAGCATCTTGCCACAGGATGCATATTCCTACAGCTCCTGAAGACATGCCTACAAAAGGCAGGATTTTTAATGCAACACCAATTTCTGATCTTCTGTTGATGGGATCTCTTGTGTCAGTCTCCAGAAAATAATGGTATTTGTACCATTAAGAAAAAAAGCTCAGTGAGGATTGTGCTTGTTTATACATTGTTTTTTATCAATAAACAAATGCTTTGGGGTCTTTCACAGCTCCTGCAAAGACTGAAATAATATATTTTATGTCTTGAGCTCTTTCAAGTACCTAATTTCATAATGCATGGAACTAAATAAACCAGGAATAAAATCGGGGCAATATCAGCGCTTCCCTATCAGCCCCTCTTGGGCTGCTGCAGGGCAAGGGGCCTTTTCTGCATTAATTATGTCCAGTGTGCTGAAAGGTTTGGCTGGAGCCTCAGCCCCACACAGCTTGGCAAGGGTCTGAAATAGGTGGGCAAGCCTTTCCCCCCACTGACTTGACTACCAGGGCTGACAGCTGCCAGGTCCTGCTGTCCTCAAGTGGAATTTTTCAAAGGTTCCTTCTCAAACTGTTGCCACCGACTGCCATGGAGGGAGCCCCTCTTTCTAGGTCAGTGAGTCTGTGTATCCTGCCTCTGTTTGCCAGCCCACCCTTGTAAACTGTGCCTGAAGAGACTGCTTTCAGTGAATTCAATAATTCACATGTGAGTGTGCACAACGTTTAGAGCTCTCCTTTTGTCCCAGTCAAGCAGATTCTTCAGACTTGGGCTGAAGCAAGCAGCTGATCTTTAGCAGGATGATGTGTGATGTCATTCCTGTTTAAGAGTTACACAATATGTTGTGTATATCAGTGACCATCACCTGTGTGTCTGGGCTAGTGTCTTTTTTGGATAATATAACCTCCTGTGTCACTGAATGCTGAGAAAACACTTGCACTGCTAATCCTGAGCCCTGTTGTAGTGTGTTTGCTCTGCTGATGCCTTTTTCTATTGCGGGCTGCCAAACTCATGCTGTCCTTATCTCCATCCAGAATTCTGGCTTTCATTATTAATTAGAGGTCAGCTTTATGCCTCCAACACCTGTTTAAATTATCAGGCCAAACTTAAAACCTTAGTAACGAACGTGCCCTGAGTTATGGCATGAGGAGGAAAGTCAAAATCAAACCTTCACCCATGCAGGAATTGTGCTGGTAATAAGGCAGAGAAAATGTTGGGCACAAACATCTGGATTCTGTCTTTTGAAGCTCAGTGGATGAAAGATTGTGACAATGCAGGATGGGTGTCACGATGCCTTAGTGGGAAGGGTGAGGTTGTTGAAGATTTGATCAAACTAAAAGAGGATAAAAACCAGGCACTGTGCTGAGACAGGAATTGCTGTCCTGTATTAATGGAAAGTTTATGTAATGGTGTGGTTCTTAATAGGAAGATTCAAACTCAGTATTTATCTAATTACATGAAAAGAAGGATCCAGAAGGCATTGCTTGGGAACTGAAGACTTGGATGATTACCTGAACAGGAAACATTTTAGCCATAGTGCTATAGAGTAACCTATTTTAAAGGTACCTTTATTTTAAGTCATGATGTATCCTTTTCTTATCAAACTTGGTCTATCACTTGTTAGTGATATTATAATAGTGTATATAATATATAGTAATAGTATATATAATATTAGTAGTTGGTGAAGTGTGTCTTTCAGTCTGCTTCAAGCTCTGGCATCCTCTTCTCTCTTCTTTTGGTGCAAAGGGTAAAATGCTGCCCTGGGGCTGTTTGCATAGTGATTTATTCAGAACTGGAGATGAGCAGAGCCACCTTGGGGGAAGAGCTCTCTGCTTTAGTCTGTGGGTGAGCAGAAATGAGCTGAGCTAGAGGGAGGGTTTCGTTTGCATAACCTGTGGGTTTCATTTGCAAAAGCTGTGTAACCACAGTTATCCTGTTGGGACTCTCTGAAACAATTATATTTGGGGAATGTACTTAAGGAGGCAGAAAAGGCTACTAACTAGTTGGAGACTCTGCACTCGCCTCTGCTAGTGTGAGCCATACTTGTAGGCTTGTAAAATGATGCTTTTTCACCAATGAAAACTGCATACAGCTTGAAAAAATCTTAGGGAAGAAGGAAATTCGTGGAGAGCCTTGTGTGAGGAAATTACAGAGCAGGGTTGAAGTTTCTCTGGACTGTGCCACTGTTGGCATCCAGAGTCATTGTAATTTTGCTACGTGTTGGCAAGAGGTTAAGAGTGAGGAGTTCTTTCTCAGGGTCTGCAGACAGATTTGAGTAAATTCTTTATCTTCAGCCATTCAAATGTGTTGTCATCTGTTCATTGCTTGATACAACAGCTGGAGAAATGAAAACAACATTGTAAGGATCACTTTCACAAAGGACCCAGCTACTGAACCTCTGCTAACAAATTTCTAGCTCTAGGTGCAAGTATGGACATGAAGCATGTACCGTCCTTCTCTTGATAGTGTGTTTCTTTCACAGTTCATAAAAATTAGTCTAGCTTTTATCCAGAAATGGATATTTGCAAGTGTGAAGGTGTTGGATGTTAATGGCATTCAAGAAACATTTCAGCAATCCTAGGGATTTCTTGGGGGATTCTCTGAGGTGTTTGTGCAGATGATACTTTGTTTTAGAGAGAAATCCTGTTTTTTAAATCTCATTACTGTGGCTTTTGACTTTTTTGATCATGGATTACACTTTGAATGCAAAGCAGTGTCATTTAGATAAGACAAGTTGAAAAATACTACAGAACTGATGGATTTGTGTTTAAAGTGGTTACTCTTTCAAAATACCCACTAGCAAATATGCTCAACAGAAAACTTGTGAGAGAATTGTTCCTAATGGAATCAATTTTAAGGAAGGGAATTGCAGGATATTCTGGTGTGATCTAGTGAGAGATAGGGCAAGCATCAGTAGGATGACTAAGGCTTGGTTTCATTTCAGAAAATTGTGGTGAATAACAAAAGTAAGATGAGGGGGAGGGGTTGGAAGATAAAGAGGCAAAACAATAGAAAGAAAAGCAGGAAAAGTGAGATAAATTATCTTCTTAGAAAGTGCTTTATGCCTTACTTTCACAAGAAATGCTGCCTTTTGTCAGGAAATTTCCTGTCTTTTGGTCAGGAATCAGGACAAGTCAACAGACAGAAGAGAGAGAAGAATCCCTCTATCTGAGAGAAGTGTGAAGATTTAATTTAATTTTTTTTTTTCTATTAATAAAAGATTTCTAGGACTTTAGGATTCCCAGGAGTTTCCTCCCCTGCTCTAGTAATGCCCTGATTGGTGTAGTGCCCAATTGAACTCCTGGGGAAGACAGGCTTGTGGTGCTGTTGGAGCAGTGGAGAAGAGCAGTGTCACTGTTTGAGTGTGTATTGTTTTGCCTCGTTGAGGGACACTCGTCCCTGGGGACAGGAGTTCATTTATCTTCATGTCAGCTCCAGAGGGAAATTGTCTGGAGCAGAGAACAGTTAGTTGTAGTAAGCTGTGGATGTGTGTGCTGTCTTTTGATGTAGTTCACTGACAGCTGGTAATCAGACCTAATCTGTCAAACTCATTTCACCTAAGACCCAAAGTGTAGCTCCCATTCTGATCTTTAAGGTAAAAGCATCACAAAGGTACTTGGTTCCTAGCCTTGTGGTTTTTAGTACATCATACCTTTTTTATTCCCAATTTTTTTTTTTTTTTCTTATTTCCTCTTCAGCAACTCTGCTTCTTTTGGCCACTGATGTTTTGGTTTTCAGCACCTCTTTGCAAAAAAAAATGGAACCAACAAAGTCCCCCACTCCAAACAGAAAAAATAATTTTAAAAACCAACCCAAAAGGCAGTTGGTACAAACAACATATACAAACTTATATTGTTATCATACAGTAACTGCATTAACATATTTGATGTAGCTGAGCCCCTATCCTTACCCCCTATCCTTGTTAGAGTTGTTCCTAATTGGGTTTTTCTGCATTTCTTACCAGTTTGCTACCTTGGGTTACATCTTTCAGATTAATTAGAAAGCTGGAATCAATTAAAGGTTCCTAGAGAACAAGAATCTCGATTGTAAAAATTTTGTTACCTAGGAAATAGTTATTAGTGAACAGGATTCCCAGCTACATGTTCACCTTGGCTGCTTCTGTTTCTTCTTATGGACTCAGAAAGCAGGGAGAGAAATTGCTTCACACCTCAAATTCTGACTTTGAATTTAAAAGAAATATCTTTTTCACCCTGCTGAAACAGTTCTTGTTTGTCTTGTCTGTTTTCTTCTTTTATTTTATTTTTTTTTAAACTGTTGAAGGGTTGGCAATGTCCTCACTCTGAAAGCTGTTAAAAATATTCTGGGTTGAAGCTGAAAATGCAAGACAACCGTCTCTTGATGCTGAAATGCTTCATGGCCAAATGTTTGACGACTTCTTGTACTATTTTTGTTTGTGATGGCTCTATAGCACACATAGAGATTTGCAGTAGAAAAGAGGGACAGCAGCTGACAAGGATTTTTCTTTGTAGACTGGGCCTAAAAGGACCAACAGAAGATGCTCTTTCTTATATCTTCATCTGTTACTTTCTTCTGAAGGGAAAATAAGGCTATTGTATATCTTCTATGAATATTAATAAAAGGGTAGGACTGGTGGGATGATAAAATAGTGGCCAAAGTGCCATGCTGTGCTTCTGAAGTGTCCTCTTTCTCGTGCCAAAATCTGTGAGAGTTTTTTCAGGGTATGTTGCCCTTGTTTCATTTGGCTGAACCAAAGATTTTTCAGTTCAAGATCTTAGCCCGTGTAGGTAGTATCTGGCTTCAATTTGGACAAGCATTGTATGGCTTGTTTGTTTGGTTTGGTTTATTTTTATTTATTAAGTTATCTATTAGATGTAGATGAATAGCTTAAATCTATAGGTAAAAAATAAAGTATATTGTGCTGCTCTCAGCATCAGGCCAGGTGAAATCTTTCTAAAAATCTGTCTGTTGGTTGTGTTACTCTTCACATCCCTTTGTAAGCAGATGTGTACAATGCATGATCCAGGAAATTATAGTTTTCTTACATGAAATTATTAAAGGGTATTGGACTGGCTTTGTGTTACTGCACAAGTACTGTCCCATAAGAAATCTTATCATAAAGCTCCCAAAAGCCATTTCTCTTAGCAACAGTTTCTTTATTACTGTCTCAGTCTGTCTTCTAGAACTGAGATTTTTAAGAAGTTGGAGGCACATCACAGTTCCCTACACATTTTGAGTTTGGCAAAAGCATTGGCTGTATAAAAACTAGGGAACAAAGGATGACTTTTGAAATTATTTTGCCCTGGGCAGGGCTGAAAAAATAATGTTAAAACACACTAGACGTGAGTTGATGATGTGAAATGTGGTTCCTAGATATCATTGTGAGAACTGAAGGGAAAAACTGAAGCAGTGTTTCACTGAATGTGTGAGTCTTGGCAATGCCACCAACACAAAGAAAACTTCCAGCACCATGAGGATTTCCAGTGCTCTCCTGAGCTTAGGAAGTTCTTGTAACCTTGAGGTTGCTCTCACACAGAAGAACTTAAAGTGCTTTGGGTAATCCTTTGGAGAAGGTAAACCACAGTTTACTTCTCTGAAGTTGCATAGCTGTGGGGTGTTTTATTGACAATCTTGTTTGATTCAAGGCTTTTCTCCTGGAAGTCCATTTTTTTATTACAAGGTTGTGGTAAGTTGTTATATTTACAGGAATTACAGTGATTGATTTTATTAATATATATAATGGAAACACTGGAATTGAAGTGGAATCTTAATTTGGTCCTCTTTTGCTTATTCACTATAATGTAGTCTTTAATTGTGGGAATATGTAGTATTTTATTCATACAGGCGTATGTCTGCATGTATCCAGAATATTCTCAGTACTTACCTCTGAGTCCTTATAGGTATTTTCTCCTAAAAAGGTTGGGTATACACCTCATAAAATCTAGTTTTCAAACTCTTGTTCCTCTTTCCTCTCACTTGCTACATCTCTGCACACATTCAAATGATGCCAATGTTGCTTGGACAGATGCAAAAACTAGGCTGACAGTACTAGAACATCTTTTTTCCTCAGTACTCTCTTGTTCCCTTCAATGAGCCCCATCCTCTTCTGTTATTGGGAATCCTGGGGCAGTGGCTGGTTACTTAATCTATTCCAACATATGCTCTCTTCCAACACGATGCTGGTGCACATGCAAACTGTAGCAGATTAAAAATGAGCACTTATCACATCTGTGTTGCTTGAGAATCACAGTGTAACCATAGGAGCTGGTAGTTATCATATACACACTGCATTTTAATCAAACCAACAATTAATTTGGATTGTCTGCGCAAGTTTGTTATCAGTAAGGTTTTTCTTTAATCAGTATAAATCTGAATGGTGATTTTTATCATTGCAAATGTATTTTTAAAAAAGGACTTGAGGTAATAGATAGGAAACACATTGTACAAAGCTATTAACATCATTAACTCCCAATATGCTTCAAATTCATTGTAAACCTGAATTAACAATGCAGCTAATTTTTAACTTGCCCGCACAAGATCTAAAATTTTAAATAAAGTACATCTCTAATATAGATATTACTCTAAATTTGCAAAATGGAAAAGCCCTCTCTGAAGCTCTCAAAATTGTGCCTGTCCTCTTCCAACTGCTCATGAAAGTTTCATAGCTTGGCAAGTCTCCTCAGCCTTTTGGCCTGACTGGTCATAGAAAGGAAATCTCTGTGGCCAGAAATGACAATTGGCTGCTGGTTATTTTATCACTTTTTTTAAAGCAGTCTAAGCCAAGCTGCCTCTTTCCTTTCAATTCAAGCTTTTCTCTTTGTATAGCATGCCTACCTAAACAAAAAACCTCCCAATTTTTGGTCAGTTGTAGAAATTTTTAAATTTTTACTCTTAAGGTGGGGTTGCAATTCAAAGAAACTCTTCTCTGGCTCATTATGTAGAAGGAACCTGGGCAAGTTCTGCCACAAATTTAAGCCACATCAAACAGCATAAACTGCTGTAGCAGGGGAATGCCCAAAGTGAGCATTGTTCTTTCCTCAAAGAATATGCACAGGTCACCCCATAGGAGTTTAATTTGGGTGGGGTGTATTCATAGAGGCTTTTAAGCTGCCTCTACCTAATAACAGGTTATGCCTATTACTCTGGTGGATTCTGAGCAGAAACCAGTAGGTAGTTGTGACTTACCACAAAGCTAAATATTTTAATTTGTTTTTAATGTCTATTTTATAGGTGAACTGTGTGTAGATGGTCATCGTTGCACAATGTAGAAATTCCTTCTCCCTGGATTAAGCTTCAAGATAGGCAAATAAACTTGGGCAGAAAGTGTAAACTACCTCTTTCTCCTAGGGAATGGCAAGACCTGGAAGATCCAGATCAGAGTGAGCTGTGAGAGGGCAGGTTGCATCTCCACTCCAGCAGTCCAGCCATTGAGATCTGCAGCTGGTAGCCAAGGCAAGCAGTTGGATAGCCAGGGCTGTGGATTTCTCACAGCTCATACAGTTCTCGTGCTGTTGTTACAGCTCAAGACTAAGCTACAGACTTCCCTCGACATCAAAGGAAATATTTACATCAGGCTGAAGTTCTGCAGCTGTTTCCAGGCATAATATCTCTGCAGTCCTATTCTCCAGTGCCAGCTGGTTCTTGCTTCATCAGCTCAGACACAGCTTTGTGGGCAAAGGCTGTTCCAGAAAATTGTTGCTCTGGAAGTCACTATTCACTCCAGGTCTTGCAGTCACCACAAGAGATCTGGAAATGCAGAGACAAGCAGTGGTTGTTTCCATGGCTGCTCTCATGAATCATTCAAGCAGGAATGCTCCATGGTGTCACAGGAGCTGGCCTGAAAGCTGCTTCTGCTTGGCAATCCCACGTCAGATAAAACTGGCCCGTGGTTTGTGCTGATGTGCTGAGAGCCTGAGAATCATCTCACCTGCTTTGATGGCGTTGAGGAGCTGGGATGTTGATCTCTGGATGCAAACAGCAGTCGGTTCTCCCTGGTTTCTGTTGCTATGCCCTCCTGCCACCGAGCCCAGGAATGCCTGAGGCAGGATGTAGGGAAGATGGGAATGGGCTGGCTGGTTGTACAGCTGTGCTCCAGCAAGTGTGGGGGAAATGGAGGCACAGGAAGCTCTCAGAACCTTGGGTGTTCTGAGAGGCTCAGAGGTACAGATGGATACAAAGTTCAACCTAAGACCTTGGAAAAACCTTGAAGATTTGGAGCAGAAAAGCTACACAGACGTGAAGCAAAAATGTGGGTTTATGGTTTAAACAGAAATATGTTTTAAGCAAGTACAAATACGCTTTATGTAAGCAAAAAAATCTTGAACAAGATAGAAAAATTTTAAAGTTTAGCAATAGAACTCGTAATAGAGTTAGTAGGAAGCTTAAGCTGTAGCAATGTAAATTTGTGTAGTGTTATATGATTGGATAAGAAAAGCTGCATTGTGGTAGTCATTTAATGCAAGAAAATTAATGATTGGTGTAAAAAGTTATTAGCAAGCTTTGTAGAAGTAGTTGATTGGCTAAGAAATTTAGAAAAGGCATTGTAATTAGAATTAAGACAGCTTCTAATACGATAACGTTGGATGTAACAAATTTAATGTCTCAGCCTCTCATGAGACTGATAATAAAACACCTTTTGCAATGTCTCTGTGTTGTCCCTGTCTCAACAACCCCAACAAGAGAGCATCCTCCTTCCTGCCCCTCCTTCATATCCTCACCTGACTTAGTTTGGAAAGGCCAGTTACAGCAAAGGTTTGTCTTAAATCTCACACAGACAAGCTTTTGGATGAATAAATCAACCTCTTGTGACTTTCTCAACCTGTGGTTTTCACCAGTCATGGCAATGACATTTGAGGCTTCATTCATGGGTCTAAAGGATCTCATCCTACAGACTCAGCCCTCTGAAGTGATCATTTACATGTGCTGGCTTGTTTCTGTGTGTTTTGAGTTCTGCTCTGACACTGATTCTTGTCATTTCCTTAGGCAATATCATAGATAGGTTTCTCTGTAAATTACTTGGGACCCGAGAAACTGATGGTGACTGTATGATAGCAAATAAGATGTTCTCTGTCATTCAATTTCTCCTGTATACTGGAAATTTGCAATTCTTGAAACACTAAAAACTATTTAAGCTCTTTTCCCTCTCAGTATTAACCTGAAGTGTGGAAACACCTCCTAGAGCTTTGTGTCCAAGAGCATGATCACAGTGATTCTGTGTTGTTTGTTGGTTTTTTTTAATGAGCTTTTCTGTGCTCCAAAAATCAGACGTAGAAATTTTGTAGAAGGGACTTTCTTGACCTCTACTCAACAAATTTTTATATGGCAATAAATGAAACTTTAAGTTGATAATAATCAGAAAATGTTTGGAGTGTTGTAACCAAAAGAGGACAGTGGCATGCTAAGGTAATAACTAGTTCAAAAGGTTAACTCCCTTAAAGTAATGATACTTTTTCCAGCCATAACAATAGTATGTCTTTCATTCTGCCAGTTTTAATAGAGTCTGAAAGGATAACTTAAGTCCAAGTCAATAAAGTTTTGCATAATAAAGTTCCTAATTAATTTCTCACTCATTTGAATAACATAACCTGAATATCAATACTTTTTTATTTGTATGAAAGTTTGTTTTTTCCTCACCAATATTCCATTAGTAAGGAAAGTATTTTCTATAACAGATGCAGAGAATCCCCTTTTCTCCACCTCCCCATACAGGAAAATAACATATCTGTACTCTAACCAATAAAGAATACACTGTAGATAAATTCATACCATAGCAATGGAGCATAAGGATTCCATTAATGCTTTAGTGATATTATCAAGCAAGAAAAGGCAAAATGGATCCACGACTCTTACTCTGCTCAGTCTGTAATGAAGCAATGTTGTAGCAGCTGCTGTATTTTTCTTTTTTTTTTCTTGTAGTCATCGGTTGGTGTATTGTGGAAGTTATAAAAAAAAAATAATAAAAAATTCCTGACCTTTCCTTTTTTATTTTTCTGTCTCTATTTTTTTTTTTTTTATTTTAAAGAACAGTCAGCTTCCTTTTGTTACTACTGTGATGTACTTTTCCCCTACCAACTCCAAGAGCAATATGGAAATTACTAATATGACAGAGAAATATGAGCTTTACACTGTAGAAAACGTGGCTGTAGCAATATATCAGAGAAATTATTGAATGTTATCGGTCATAGCACAATTTATTATTTTACCAGTGCGCTGTGAAAAGTTGCTCAGCCAACTCAAAGCTTTCCTACTGTATTAGTGCTGTCTGGGAGTTTAACTGGGAGCATTTTGCTAAATGCAAGCACAGTAATTATTTGCACATCAGGCCCTCAGATTCCCCCCTCCCCACCCCAGCCCATTATCCTAACACAGCACAAGAATTTGATTTACCTCTTTTTATTTTGGGCTTTGTGTGGTAAGGCTTTCACAGAGAAAAGATGGCTGAAAGATATAAGGGAGGGCTGAGGATTTGGAAACTGTCTGCTCTGCACTTTGTGCGTGCTCCCCGCCAAACTCACGTGTAGCTCTCATTAATGCTAATGGGATTTAATACATGCTGCAAGAGGAAAATATCCTCATTTATTTTGCACTGAATCGAGTGGGTAGCAAAACTGCTGTATTGACAACTCTGGAGCCCTCTATTTATCCAAAGAACAGGCAGTGTCAGAATAAGTTCCTCTTACAACTTTGGTGTCTCAATCCTCTTGTGGAAGGAGCTCTGGAGGAGGGCGATGAGTTTAGTGGCACACATGCAATACTTTGACTTTTTTCAGTATGATTGAATGATAATGGTAACTTTAAGATGTCTCCTGCTATGCATGTGTGTATAATTGTCAGAAAAAAAACCCCTCTCTATTGAAACTTCTCAAAGGAGTTTTATTAAGCTAAAAACATTGGAAAAAAAAATGAGGAGGAGGTTCTTTATTAGGATCAAGACAATATTGTGTTATTTTGATTGAGATAAAATTAGGTGCAATTATATGAAGTTTAACATGCAGAAAGTCACATTTCATGGAAAATTTTGAGTTCTTTCAGAGAAGAGGATTTGAGTTGGCTTGACCTTTTATGGAAAACTCTTATTTACCTGTTTATTTTTACTATTATCCTGACTCGTCTAAACTTGATGGATTGACATTATTTCCATTGAACAGACAAGGAGGCTCACTTCAGCTTTTTAAATCACACCCAATCCAAGACTGTACCTCATTATTTTGTTCTTTGACATTATTCCCTGACAGCAGAACTCTGGGTGGAGTCTGGCTGGCCTCACAAATCTTCCTCCAGCATCTTTGTGTGAAGATCTATGTAAAACACATTTCAGCACAAGCAGCTGTCAATTGCTTTGCAGGAACTTCCTGTGCACTAATGAAGAGTTTCAGGATTGAGCATTATTGCTTTCCCCTCTTTGGGCTAGAGGAGAAGGCTTTTGAAGAATAAAACTTGCTGGAGAAGGAGTCAGAGCATGCATAATACCATCAAGCACATTAAAAATTGAGGCTGATTGACTTGGCTCAGGTCCTAAAACCTTCTGGACTCCAAAATTTGAGTCTTACTACCAAGGAATTCCTTGTTGAATGTGTGTCTAGGACACCTTAAGGATTTTCACTATCCTGGTCTTCCTTTATCCTTTGTTATTTCAGTAATGCCACCTCGTTTCTCATTTAAACCCACCCACCACTGGCTTGGAACTTTAATGGATGCATTTTTTAAACCTCATGCTGGTGCCTAAGGAAAAATCTCTGACTTCTACAGTCTCATTCTAACAGATGTAGGCTCTTTTCACCTTCAGGTGCTTAGTGTAAAATGGGCCCTATGGAACAAAAAGCTTGAGTTTTCATGTTGTCCAGGCTGTTGTCTCAAAAGTGGATTGATGTAAGCACAAAAAAAGGAATCATCTTGAAGTTAACACAATCCTTGGGAGTTCTGAAGGCATCTTGCAAAACCCAAACCAAATATTAAGTAATGTTTTCATCTTATTTTGTGTCATACCAAATAAGTGGTTGATGCTTAGGTTGTAGGCAAAAGATACTGGAAAAGCAAAATGATAAGATAAAACTAAGGTGTGTTTTGGAAGTTGGACATGAGCCTTTCCTTTAAATATTTTCCTGTAATGTTGCAGTTTCTTGTTATTTGTGTCATTAAATCAGCCTGCAGATGCCAGGAAGGAGGCCTCATTCTGAAACCTATGTTTTGGTTGGTTTTCTTTTTGGGTTTTTTTGTTTGTTTGTTTTTGTTTTAGTTTTGTTGTTTTTGTTTTGTTTTTTTTTGTTCTTTGGTTTTCTTTTGAGGGCCATCTCACCTTGTATTTGAACTGGATACTTGCTGATACTAAAGACGAGTCCAGCTGAGCTCCATTTCCAATACATTATTCAACAATAATAAAACAAAAATAAAAACGATGATTTCATGTGAGAAAAATGTGAACAGAATTCAGACTAGCAGTGCAAGGCTTGTTTGCAAGGCTTTTTAACTCAGCTAAACTATTCCACAATTTATTTAATTAATGTTCATTTCATTAGTAGGGATCTATCTTAGCCATCCACCATTATACAGTAAATTGCTTTAATGAATTCTGTGATTCTCTCAAAATTCCCAGTCAGATGAGAGGTCCTGCTAATGTAATAAGTCAAGAAAGTACAGCTTTGGAGATTCATTAGATTTTATTTCTTGTGAATTGTCTGGAAAAACTCTGAAAGCAGTGCAATGGTCAAAAGGAGCCATTAGTAGACCTGCTTGTTAGAAATGTCCAGAAAGAACAAAGTTTAGTTGGGTTTTGAAATTCATTAGTACACTGCTGATCTTTTTTTTTGTTATGAAGTTATTTTATTTGTTGGTTTTGTAAATGTGTTGTTTTGTTTTTAAATTTCTTTTTTATTATGGTCAAAATCCCTTTAAAATAGGCTGTCAATGCCTGGACTTAATTTTTGGCTTAACTCAAAAAAACCTCAAATGACAGAGGAGCAAGGAGTGCTCCAAGAAAAGTCCACAAAAGGTGACTACTAAATCATAAATAACTATGTTTTCCAATTCCTTCCAGTACACTCTGCAAGTGCAGTTTTGTCTGTCCTGCTCTCTCCCTGGTAACTCTCCCTTTCTTTAAGCTCTTTGATACTTCTCATTCATAGGACAGTAGAATGATGTTACAATCATTTCCCTTCAGCAGCAGGAGACACACTGCTGTATATTATGCCCTTTAGCTAAAAGAAAAATTGATTCTGTCATGTATACATTTATATCTCATCTATTTATTTTATTTTTTTTTTTGAGGAAATTTTTAACTTTCCTTATGAGGCTGAGGTAGAAAATAATAAACTATTGAGATGTAAGACATGGTTCTCTCATCTTGGTAAGAGTGTCCATCTTGAGAAACATGAAATTCAGAAGCAAAGCTAAATAGTGATTAGAGCTCTAGACAGCTCTTCTTTTCTACAAAAAAATGTCCAGTTACATTTGTGGAAAAGGTTTTTCTTAAAAAAAATTAAATAAATTAACTGAATGCAACATGTCAAGCCTTTGGAGTCTCTTACTATCTGAATCCTGAAATTTGGGGAAAACATATCTTCACAAACAGCTGAATTTTAATCCACGTGCTGTTAAAAGGTTTATTATCTTCAGATAGGGCTGCATTCTCTCTAGCAGCAGGAGTGCCTTTTGCTTAATTCACTGGGCTAATCAAGCATCTGCCTTCCATTCCTGGACTGTCCTGTGTGATCTTCGCTATCTCAAAGCCTGTTTCCTCAGCTTTCAATTTGAAAAACTGTGATAATAGTGGCTTTGCCTCACCAAAGTGGAAGAAAAAATATAGAATGATGATGCACATAGAGTTTGTAGCATGGAGCACCCCATAAATTCTGCAGAAAACCAAATGTAGGCTGCTTTTCAGTGTCTTCATCCAAAAAGGTGGTCCAAAGATTTGTGTTAAAAGTTGGAGTTAATAAAGTGTTTTTCAAATCAAAGTAATGAGTACTCATGGGGTGTTGAACATTGACCAGCTTCCTACATAAAAAGGGACCAAAAGTAAATAAAATACTCTGAAGTCATTTTCTTGAGTTACATTCCAAACCACATAAAAATCAAATATTTTGGGTAAAAATCCACTGTTTTGTTTGTTTGTTTGTTTGTTTTGTTTTGTTTGTTTGGTTTGGTTTGGTTTTTTTTTGCAAATGAAACAAAATACTTTTGGTGTGATAACTTTTAGCCCAGACTTAGCTTCAAATAAATTTAAAAATCCCTTTTGGGGATGTGAAAATGATGGTCTGTGACCAAACACCCTGTTTTATACACCCTGCTCCTGATTAAAAAATGTTATTAAAGTTTTTACTACCAGCTCTATAATTCTGATATTCCTGTTTTGCCATTTTTCTTTTCAAGTGTAGATATCAATGTTCCTACCTTTTGTCATGTGAAAGAGATGGATTCACTGTAACAGTTTGTTCCAAGTTAAAATCTTTATTTCTAAGCCTTTTTCAATTAATTCCATAGTCATAATCTTAAACTGAAAGTGAGGTAAACATGTGGGGTTCTTTCCCCATATTTATATTGCATTGATTGCAAAGAGAATTTGCAATAATTTTCTGCTCTGACAGAGAAAGAAGCTAGTGGACACTGAGGTTGAAAAAATAAATTTGGTAACTCTGAAGCAAAACTGATCAGAAGAGGGAAATTTAGAATAAATCTTTAGGTGGAAAATCTAACCAAACTCAGAAAATTTGATATTGCCAATACTCTTAGGATTCAATTGTAATTTCTGAGGGTGATGTCTCACATTCCATTCCCCTTGGTGGTCTAGATAAATTGCATTTCCTGGGATTCCACACAGCTTCTTGTCATATGGAAGAAAAATTTGAAATAGTGAGTGTTCCAGACCACTGCCCACTGTGGGAAGTTGTAGCCTGGATAATATCCAGCCCAGGCTGTCTGATCGATGTCAGAGACACCTCTTGCAAAATCAAGATTCACTTAAAGGAAAAAAAAAACAAAACCCTCACCCTAAAAACTTTAAAGTGTATTTTCATTAACTATTTTTCAATAGTAAATTTCATTCTCTATAATGAGGGATAAATGGGGAAAACAGAAAGAGAGAAAGGACTGAGAATATTTGTGTACATGAATATCTGGGTAAATACATGCTTTCCTTAAAAGAAACTCTTTTTGTTATAACAACAAAGGAAACGGATTCTGGGAAGAGAGATTTCTCTGATCCAGAGGCAAATCCTTATTTCAGGATAGGTTCTATCCTCTTAACTTAGATCAGGACAATGTGTGCCCCTGGACTGAAAATCCCTAGTTATCTTTCCTTTTCTACTCTTTTATTTTTAATAGTAGCACTTCATATTACCTATAAAGAAAAGTGAACCGAGTTTTTTCAAGAACACATGTTTGATTATTTCATCTTAGTATGTTAAACTTTAAAAAGTGTTTTAGAATTAATTCATTGTGGAACCCTGAGGCTAAGAACCACATGTCACAGGTAACCAAATTAGAAGTCCATGGGTTATGAGATCACAAGCCCCTAGAGAAATATTTAGTGGTATGTTTACTTAATATCAAACAGCATGTGAAGTTTATTTATTAATATGCCTGCAGGTTTCTCTCTAATCCCACTTCTCAGAGATGCTCACACATAGATAGGAAAGCCAGGAGGGGGTGAATTGCCCTGGTACTATTTCCATCTAATAGAATAATATATCTGTTAAAGAAAAAAGTTAGGGTACATGCAGTACATACCTTCCTGACCTTGACCAAACCTGAAGTCCTGGTTTACACAGGAGCCTGTCGTGTGCTGTTTACAGAGAGCAGAAAAGCACATGCACAGCAACTTCCTCATAGGGTTATGAATCTTTAAGGAAGAAGAAAATTCATTTTTTAACATAGTCAGAAGAGCAATTGCTCTAAGCTAAGAAATGAGAAAACAATTCACCCACCCTTCCTGACACCCTGCTGCAGCAGTGGGAGGAGTTCTGCAGGAAGGATTTCTTCTCCCTGCTCCTTTCTGATGGTGGTAGAGCTCCAGTCACCATTCCTGTCCCAGCCAGAGGCAGCAAATGGAGGAACTGGCTTGGTTGAGGGGCCAGGCATTGCTGTCTGTTCACCCCCACCACCTGCTGGATGTCACCCCCAGCCCTCCCAGACCTGGGAGCCGTGTTCTGCACAGGGCTTGCGAGGTGCAGCATTATATCCATCTGCACTGGGCTTGTCTCTCCTGCCCAGAACCCCCTGGGTATTCCTGTACCAAGGTCAGAGTGCTGCTCCACAGCTCTTGGTTGTACTCCCAGACCTGCCACTAACCCACTGATTTTTATGTGTGCCTCTGTATCACAGCAACACTAACATTTACCTCCTTAATGAAGCATTTTAGGATTTACTGACAAAAATTTGTACGTAGCAGCAAGAGGTACTAGCTAGTTTATCACACTGCTGAAGTACTGGGAAGGATTGCTTGTGTTTGCCAGAGTCACTTCAGCCTTCTGGATCATTTAGTGTCCTGTTTATGCACTAGATAAAGCATTAGACCTAGGCACTGTTGGGAAAAAAAAAACCTCAAAAAACATTGCATCAATGCTATCCTCGTTCAATCTATGCAGTACATCACTACCTTAAATGTTAATAGGCAACTGCCTGGATTTCCTCCGAGTTTATAATTATTAAACTCATAATAAACCTGAAAATTAAAGGCAAGAGAGGTATTTTTATGCTCTTGTTAAAATGTCAAGGCTTGAGAAAGTTTTAGAAAACGCTGAGCTCTTTGTCTTCTGTGTCAAGGGCTATTACCAGAGTAGGAGCAGAGACAATCTGGACACCTGCAATCTTCAGACAGATTCCATCAAGCTCCTATCTGTTAGAAGCTGCAGTGCTTGCATTTGGATTCGATATCTAACAATAATGTGGTATTTTATAAACATTAGTGGGCCTGATTTTGCACTGGTCAGCACAGGTAAAAAATAGGTACTTTTGGAAAACAAATAAAAAAGGAATTGGAACTGTCTCGATAAATAGTGCAAATTGTAAATTTCCCAAAGATGCAGTCTTTTGCTCAGGAATAAGAAAATAAAGCTGGCAATTACAATATTGAGGAATTGCACAAGCTGCTTCTGCAGTTAAGGCCTAATATTTACTTGACAATACCTTTATATTATTATATATAACATTATGTCCTTTTAATACATAAAATTGCAATTTCTCCTTTCTGTTGCATTAGAAAAAAAGAAAAATCACTTACTATCTCTGTAAATGGAGTAAACCCAGGCATTTTCTGACTCTTTATATCAATGATTATCTTAATGCTTCTATTGATAATGCTTTAAAGATATAAGTGGAATATCCATGTTAGGAGAAGTACAGGAACTTGGTTGAAGTCTGGAAACTGATCTTCACAAGCCAGTTTCACAATCTTTTTTTGGTGTGACCTTGACTGAGGAATATGCTTCCTCTTTTTCCTCAGGCCAGTTCCCTAAAACCACAGATGTAGGAAATATTAAACTTAAGAAACATGATTTCAAGGAATACAGTCATTTGTGCCTCTGAAACCCCATTTTGATGAAAGAGATCATTGTTCTATTGTGAAACACCTGTTTCAGGGTGTCATTTTTGGCAAGGAAGCTCAGTGAATATTGGTGTTTAACATTTTCCATGTTTTACCTCAACTACGGAACTTGGTTCCAAAGAATATTGTCTTTCATCCCAAAATACTTTGTAAGTGACAAGTACATATTTTTGAGCTGAATAGTGAAAGCCAGACAGATATAACCACATTTAGCTATTTGAAGAAGTGACCTGCTTTTCAGAAAAGACACGTTTGGATTTTTTGTAACCTGTGACTGCTGAGAGTATTTTGAATATTTAAACTCAGTGCCAATGCACATGAATTCGAAGTAGGATTTGTTCATGTGTAATTGTAGAGTAAAAAGTGGCTGAATTACCAGCTATAACTTAGTTATTATGGTGTAAAAAGTTGAAGAGATGCAGTTGGAAAGACTTTCTTCTCTTCCACAATTCATCTTGTCACACAAATCTGGTTTAATTTTTGTTTACCATTGTCTTTGTAGTGTGCCAGCTCACTCTGTGAGGTATATACTTTTTAATGTGGTTTTTATTTTTCCTTATAATTTGTGATTCTTTCTGGGTTTTGATGAGTTTGCAGGGGTTTGCAAATCTACCTTGTAATAGTTATTGATTATTGTGCACCTCACTGCTTTTGTTATTAGGTGAAGTCTGGTTTCAATAAAAGGAAGTGAGGGAAAAGGCATTTGCACAGATCTGATCCATAAGTGAATAAAATGCCTCTAAACTTTTCCTCTTCCTCCACTAAAGTGGAGCCCAGTTGGTGCCATGGTTTACCAACATTTCCTGTTTATTTTTGTGACTATTCTGTTAAAAAACATGAGATTGTGTTTGCTTTTACTCAGAGCATATCTAACCCAACAAGAAAAATGGGATTTTTGCCAACACTTTCCCTGTGGTGCCATCAGAAGTGGTGCTCCAGTTTTGGGGTTGCAGAGATGGACTGAGGTGATTATATGTTAGCTGGCTCCTGAACAGACAGGTCACAGGCAGAATGGGCAACTGGTCTCCAGAATTGTGATTTGTGATTTGTTTGTGATTTGTCTTTCAGTTACTGATGTGGCTGCATGGCTTAATCCATTGGTTGTTTTGGATTTGCACAGGAAGTGGATTTAGGAGCTGCACTTCAGACTGGGATGCCTGCATTGCATCAGCATCTAAGAAATTGGAGTGAAAACCTATTATTCACAATAAATTACATTTCTAATGAAAGCAAAAGGATCAGTCTTGAGAAGAAACAATTCAGATTTTTTTATTTTTTGGTGAAGGAGGTAGGAGAGCTCCTTTTATCTTTTGTTTATATATTACCTAGACCATCTAGAGCATGTCATGTGTGATCTAGGGTGGATGCTTTAGAAAAAAACCTTACAGATCTCAAAACTCTATTTGAGCTTGTATGTGTAGACAGACTTAGTTTGCAAATAGAATCTGTCTCAAGGAACTCTCAGCATAATTTCTAGCTGTCAAGCACCAGTATTTAGGCTCCTTAGATGTTCTGGAATTTCCATTTCTGTGAGAAATTTCAGCATTTCTACAATAATGCAAGAATATTACTTTATGTTTTTTTACTTCTTTAGACTAGAAATACTAAAATAGATACCAATCTGGTACTTTTCCATTATGGCATACACTCACAAGGAGATCTGGAGTTCAGCAGTCTAATCCATCTTTTTTAATCCAGATGAATTCATTCTCCTGAAATACATCTGAACCCTACAATTCCTATGACAAACTAATCAGCTGTTCCTTGCTAGGCAATCTCAGTTGCACAAAAACAGATGAAGATGGAG
Source organism: Poecile atricapillus (assembly GCF_030490865.1). Classification (NCBI taxonomy): domain Eukaryota; kingdom Metazoa; phylum Chordata; class Aves; order Passeriformes; family Paridae; genus Poecile; species Poecile atricapillus. The sequence continues at coordinate 3,674,899 of NC_081266.1, read as the reverse complement.
AGCAGTGGGAAGGTCAGACTCCTGTAATACTTCAATATTGGTCCAAACACAGATTTCTTCTCTCTACAATAATTCTGTGGTAGAATTTTTCTCTGACACCTTGGTTATTTAGTTAGTAACAAATGGACATCAGTTCCCTCCCCAAACACAAATTACCTCAAATGCATCATAATCCAGACATAAGGCCGCAGCAGACCAATACACAAATGGTTCAGAACCTAAAAGTTTAGGTTTTACTGTTTTCTGTGATGGCTTGCAGCAATTATTATAGACCTTATTCTAATGCACTAATTCAGTAGTGAAAGATCTTTACTAGCCCAAAGCCATCCCACTGACTACACAGTGACTATGTGCAGGGGGTAGGCACCACAGCCTGAAAATGGCTTTCTGGATGATGTGTTAGGGTGAATTAATATTGAGAAGCAGCAGCAATATATAGCATGATAAAGAGAGTCACTACACTCAAAATAAAGAGCGATGGAAAGTATCATCATTATCCTGAAATGCACAAGATATTGTCCCATAATTACTATGGAAGCTTTACTCATCAGACACTTTTAAATCTGATTTTTTTTTTAAATATACCTCCACGAGCTCTGCAAGCAGTGCTGAGATCTTTTCTTGAATTGAGTGACAAAGTTGGAGGAACTTAAACAGAAAAAATATTTTTCTCAGCAACTCTGCTGACAAATTGATTAATCCTTCCTACAAGCCTCATCAGAGATGACAGCACTACTACTGTCTCAAACTGTATCAGTCTAAAACCTGCCCTGCAAAATATGTTGTCAGATTCCATATATTTGATATTTGGTTAAAGAGAAGTCTGTTAAGTCAAGTGGCTTCCAAGTGAGAGAGCTTTAACAATGGTTTGTGTTACATTTCACATACTTTTAACCTTCGTGTTACAAAAACCCCATGTCATTCCACAAAAACTGTTAAGGAGTGCATGACAAGTGGCTGGGCCTTCAGAAATTAGCTGGTGAATAAGCAAAATTTCAAGAGAGGATCTTTTGCTTCATAGCAAATACTTTGTGAGTTTATTTGCCAAGTGTAGTTAAGCTGTAATTATTTATGATAAAGCGTTATGCAAGACTTAACTGAACATTCCTCAGAGTAGTTTGCACAATTCTGAAGAGAGATAGTGGAATTACCTCCTACTGTTCTCAGTTGTACTTGTACACATTTATTCTATGCCTGCTTTAGTTTTTAAGGTCTTAGTGACTATAGCGTGCTGCTATTAAATTGAGATATGCCAGTGGAAACTGAGTCTGCTGTATTTGAAAACAGACAAGGTTTGCAAAAGTTATTGTATGCAAAGTAGTTATCCTGTATGATGATAATTGTTAATAGGTGTGACATGGGAAATACATATTAGTGCATCATGTAGAATTCTGGATAATTTAGCTGAAGTGCAGTAGTTACAACATTGGGGTGAATTTTGTCCTGATTTGTAGCTTATAAGTAAGAACTGATAGGAAGCTTTCCTGACTACCTATTTTCCAAATATTTCTGCTGGGAAAATAAAGATGGGAGGCTCAGGTGTCTAAACACAATTGTCCAGTGTTATTTTAAGGGCTACAGGCCACGAAGGATGCCTTCAAGTAGACTGCATATGCCTTAGCAAAAAATGGAGAGCTGTGTCCTTTTAGACTGGCAGCTGACAGATTTGTAGGCTACAAATCCCTCAGATCACTCATTTGAGTGACTAAATCACCCACTGGAGTGACTAAAATTATGCTAAACCCAGGTATCTCTTGAATGATACATTTTCATGCCTGCATACCAAATGTTTGGTAAATAGGTGCAACTTAATTTCTAAATGCATGTATAGATGGCTGATTTTATATCTTCTCTCTACATTTTTTCAATACTTGCTGTTATGTTAGTTTTTTTATATAATTTTACAATTCCATCTTAAGATGGAATAATTTTTAAAATAAATTATTAATTTTTTAAAGAAATTATTTTTTTAAAGAAATTTTTTTAAGAAATTATTTTATTCACCTTTGGCACCAAAGGTGAATAAAATAAATTATCCCTAGGAGGCTGTCCTTGCAGGAAGTACAGCATCCATTTTGTGCCTTGATTACCCTTGCCTTATCCAGTGGAAAAGCAAACTTATTTGGCCTTCTTTAAAATGTAGTTAAGGCCAAATAAGTAATATGGCTTTGCAGTCTGTGTGTGTAATGGAATGTAACCAAGGTCCCCTGACAGCAAGTTTGTGGCTTAACCACAAGACCATTGTCTTCTATTAAAGAAATGTTAACCTCAGAGAAGTGAGGCACTCTATAAGCTTTCTTATCTTTCAAAGTCTGACTTAATGAGCTGTGGTGTCTGATTTTGCAGTGAAGAGGAAGGCACCATGGAGGATCCTGCAAAGCAGTGAGAGACATGAGTTAAACAAGGCTTTTCTTTCATTTTGTATTAGTGGGTAAAGATGGTGAGATGAGGTGTTAATTTGAGGGAAAGAATTTTCTCATGCATTTCTCACATCTCTCTATCCTCTCTCTGTCTTGCTGACCACTGGGCAATCAATATTCTTGCAATAAGTACTAAGAGTCCAGGATACTGAAATTAAAAAAAAAATAAAAAAAATCTGTAAAGACAAGGGAAATGTCCTTAAGATTGCAATTTATTGTTCTCCATCATCAGTATCAGAACCTTCCTTGTGGGGGCTGAGAGTTTTAGTTAAGGTCTAGGGTTTGATGACTGCTCTCTTTAGCCCTCTTAGTTCCACCAGCTTGAGCAGAGTTGTTCTACCTCAGAAGCCAGAGAAGTCCATGAGGAGACACAAGTGACTGAGAGTTGGCACAGTTTGCTTGCTATTGAGGGAACATATTTCAAGATTCTTCATGCAGCGTAGCGTTACCTAAAATGGGCTTGCCCTCTAGTGTCAGGAAAACTGAAAGGTGATCTCACTTTTATCAGTTTTGTATCTCAACGATTCTTTTCTATTTCAAGTGGTGGAGCTGCTGCTTTGCAATCTGTGACTTCTCAGGTCAAACCAAAGTAGGAGCCAACATCTCCAACAGCTCCTCAGAGGCTAGCAAATGCCATCTCTTTACAAGTGAAATTTAAAGAACTTGCTATTTTATCACATTGGTGTTTACTGTTGTTTTCAAAAATCTCTTAAAAAAATATTTGAGGAAAAACACCAGAACTTGAGCTTGTTTTGTGTTTGTGTGGTTGGAAGCCAGTTGGTGTCAGGTTTAAATCTCCTGTGTGGAGAAGATGCCTTACTAAAAGTGGCAATAAATGAGATGGAGGACTTCTAGGCACAGTGGGCATGCTATAAAAACATAGGACTATAATCACACTGCAGTGTTTGACTCAACACGCTATAAACAGTCTCCCTGTCTTCAACCCCCCATCTCCTCCTCTGGAAAAAGCCCAAATCCAAAACTGTCAGAGGTAATGAGAGAAGGGATCAAAGCAGAAAGAACAGGTCTGGTGCAGCAGAAGGAACAAAAGGCTCTTCCTGGCTGATTTTGTGGCACGGGATGAGTGAGGCCACGTCCTCCATTCTGCAGTGCTGCAGGGCAGGTGGCAATCACACAATCAGGAGAAAACAAGTTCTCTTCTTCCTGGGCTGGAGTGACTCTTGGCTTCATGGTGGGTGAAGGCCAGGACCAGAAGGGCTACATAACCTTGAAACCAGGCAAAAGAACACTGAAAACAGGGCTGAAGACCTTGTGAAAAAATCTTTGGTCCCATCCTTGACTTGTGTGAATTTTCCTTTGCTGCCCAGGAGAGCACAGGCTGTGCTGAGATTTGGCTCTGTGCAAACACTTCTGTGTAGAAGGAGAAAGTGCTGCATTAAGTGATAGAAGAAGGAGGTAGCCAAATAAAGAGGGCTCTAGGGTGAAGCTGCTGCTTTCTGCAGATTCCCCCCAAAAGAAATGAGAGAGGAGGTGCAGGAGATCAATTCCAGTGAAGGATGATCTCAACTTTTTGTGCCATCATTGCCACTCTGGCTGGAAACGACATCATAGAAAAGGAAATGTATGATGTGCATCTATTTGCAAATTTGAATGGAATCTGACAAACTGGGGTATGAAATTTGGGAGAAAAATAGCAAGATTTAGAGACATTTTAATTTTTTTGATGTAAAGTTTGTTTTTTAATTCAAAAAAACCCTTCTCATTTCAAATTGCCACCTAAAAAATTATCTTGAACTGAAAGGAAACTTTCACAAATTAAATAAATGAAAAATTATTCAAACTTTATAATTCATAACTAAATATTTAAGATAAATGAAGTGATGCAGAAGACAAATGTTTGATAGGAGTTGCAGGAATAAGAGAGATGAGTTTTCATCTTGGTGTGTTTTATTCTGCTTTGATATAATGCATTATTGGACCAGCGCTGATCTGTAGAGACAACAAGGCTCAGGTAGGGAAGGCCCCCAGAAATGATGTTTTATACTCTGTTGAGAGGGTACAAAGTTCTGACCCAAACCTCTGAATTCCAGTTCTTCCTTTTTCATCCTTCTTCCTTCCTCATTTGTCTTCCTTCCTTCTGCAAATCCCCATTTTTCTTTAAGCCTCAATATCAATTTCTTGTTTATTTTAGCTGTATTTTTAAAATTGAAAGTTATTTGAGAATGAGGAAAAAGATATTTATGGTTTGTTAAAAAAAGGATTCCTGTTTGATAAAAATGTTCTATGTTTCAGATTTTTAGCCAAAAAAAACCAATAAACCAAAAATGAGTCTTCTGAAATAAATCTTTAAAAATGTGAAATTGTAGTTCATAATTTAATTTGGTTAATTTCTGATCAGTTCATTTTGCTCATGGCAAAATGTTGCCCTACCAGGTAAAACATGTAAATATTTTTATCTCTTAGAATTTCATTAAACATCTGCTGTTAAAATGGCTTAATATGAAATTCTCAAATAATCAAAATTGTTATATATATCTGAACAAAATGTTGCTATCTCTCTGAAAACAATAACCACAAATTTGAAATTCTCTAGCTTTGAAAACAAATGATTTTTTAAAGGAACATTTTCCTGCAAAATTGTTTATGAATTTTTTTTTTTTTTTTTTTAAGTTGGACAATGGTTCTGCCAAAAAAAAATATTTTTTTTTAGGCTAGTCCTGGTTATAGACTTATCATTGACTAGAAAGAGGCCTGGGAAGGGGGAAGAACAGCAGGAGGCCTGGTTCATTTGCTTGTTTTGAAAGATGTCCATGATGCCTGTTTGCTGGGAATAATAATAATTCCCCTAAACAGGGAATGCTGTCCCCCACCTCTACCCTAGTTGGAAACATCCAGTTCAATAAATTGAAACAATGAGCTGAATCCCAACCAAGTTTTCTACATCTGTATTATTTGCTCTCACCATGCAGTAATAGTAATGTGCTCTATTACCATGTAAATTTTCTATTAAATTAAGAGATTTGTTTTAAACTCTTTATCTTCATTTGCACTCATCTTCCCTGCTCTAAGTGGCTCGGTATTTAGTGTAGGGGCATTTTCCCTGTCAAGTCATCGTTTTAGAAATATATATTTCTAATTCCTTGTCCTTTTATTTATGATCTTGCTACATTTTTTTTTTATCTGTCTCTGTTTGTTTATTTTTATTTGACATTCAATGAATTTGCTCTACCTCTGTCTTTTTAGTACTGGCTGATGTTTTATAACATATTGATTCCCAATATTTTAAACTGACCCACTGTTGATATGAGGATCACACTGGGAAGTAAGATGTTTACATCTCGCTATGAATAGCAGATAAACGAAATAATAAAGGTTGTCAAAAGCTGAGAAATAAAGTACACTGGGTTCTTGTTTGTTCTCAAGGATATATGGCTGTGCAACTCAGAGCTAGCAAAGTCCAGAATTCAAGGCAAGTACTTAAGGACTCCTATTTTCTTTTAATTTTTAATTTATTTAAGTTTATTTAATTTTTTAATTATTTTTTTAATTTTTTTTGATAAAAGAAAAATAGTATCAGTCCCCAGGACTATAATTTCCCCACAATGTTGCATGACAATCGTGGCTTCACCAGTGATTTTCTCCTATAGTTTTGCAGGTAGTTCTTTAATAAATAATCCATGTTCTAACAAGCACATAAATGAAGCAAACAACTTTCTTTCCTCTTTGTATTTGATCCTGTTGAGTAATTAGAGAAAGAATATGCAGAGATATTGACACAGATTTACTGGTTTCACTAAAAACTTTCTTCCATATAAAGGCTCTTTTTTTTTTTTAACTATCTTTTAAAATTGCAACCGTTTGCTATTGAGTTTAATTCCTTCTGGTGTTTACTGCAGCAACATTAATCATGATGAACTCATCCTGTATTTAATTTTGATGCAATTTCAGTATATACTATTTGTGAATTAAAATACTTATTTTGTAGACAGTGAAAAATTATTTACTGATTATAGCACAACTGTGTGTGTGTGTAGATATAGATATATTGTATACATTAACGGTGACATGTAATTTAAATCTGCACATTTTGCATTATTCAGTAGTTGCATGCCAGCTGCTTTTCTTTTGTACTTTGTGATTAATTTCATTGTTGGTAGATTTTATGTTTTCTGAAGAGTCTTTCACAGAACCTACACAGATTCAATGAAGAGAATATGAATACACAGTTGTCAGTGGTGTTTTAGCCTGATCTACAGCACTCAAGTTCAATGGTCAGAGTTACAGGATAATGAGGGAGGAACTAAAAAAAATGAACTGTGGCATTATTTTCAAAGAATACTTGATTGACTTTTATCACGTAACTAAAAAGAATTAATCCTTCTCCTTTTTTAATTTCCACAGCAACAGTTTGTCTGCTTAATAGAAACAAATTCCAGGTAGGGCAGTGCTTTGTCTGAATTTGCTTGTGTGTTTTCCCATGCAGCCTTCAACTCTGAAAAGCACACAGCGGCTGGAAAGTTCCAAAGCTGGAGTTCTCGAGTCTGCTTTGTACATTGCATTTTTGCTTGCTTTGTCAGGACAGCTTGAAATAAGAGCACATGGAAAGAGAGACAGCAAGAAGTAGTAAGCATGAAGAAAAAAAAAATGAAAAAAAAAAAATCTCAGCTCTCAACCACCAGCAGCAATTATAAGTTTTAAAGTTCTGTCTTTTGTGTTTGTTTTCAAAAGCAATTTAATAAACTACAAAATTTTGGAGTACTCTAGTCAGGGAAGTTGCAGGTAGAATTTATACTACATTTCTCAAAAGGCGTATATTCCCCTTTTTTGTAAAGCATTAAGTCCCTCCCTTAATTAAGCCTTCTGGGGTTTAAATGTGTTGATCTCATTTTAAACTGAGCTCAGCACAATTAGACACACTGAGAAGATAGCAGATAATCAGCACATACAAAAACATTTCAGACATAAATGCTTCATCCTGCCAGGCCCAAAATTACTATTTCAGTGGTTTTTGTTTTTTCTTTTTTTTTTTTTTTTTTTCTTTTTTGAGAGGTGGGGGTGGGGAGGGCAGGGAGGGGAGAAAGAGAAAGGAAAGAAAAAAAAAAAATTGATTATTTTCAGCTCGTCATACATCTCATTTGTAGTGGGTCAGACCTTCCCCATTCACAATTACCACTAGTTAATCTTATCAGAGAAAAATTCAATTACATTTATCAAGGTTATTCCATACACTCGAGTTATTGCCTCGGAAAAATCGGGTTTCGGTGTTAAGAATGTCAGCATTGTGTATGTATGTGGGGTTTGGCTTTTTTTCCCCCCCTCCCTATCTTGGAGAAATAAATAATTAAATCCTGCTTTTACACTGACGTTACTAATATATAGTTATAATAAAGTAATATTTGACAGCTTTGTAAAAGGGATCATTAATACATAGATTATGGAAGTTTAGGAGGGAGGCTCATAACTGTTAATAGACTTCAATTCTCAGCCTACACTGACATTTTAAAAAATCTAGTTTCAAATTTGATAACAGATTACCAGCTAGGCTGGGAGCCAGCCACCTGATTAAGGCAATTTAAATGCTTGCAAAGTGGTGAGATTAAAATCAAATAAGTGCCGATTTTTTCCCTGCTTCACTTATCTTTCCCTGGATTCGTTCCTTAACTACCAGGTGGCAGAGGACTCTGGGTAATTTTCCTCTGCGCCAATTACCCCAGGATGGTTTTTAGGGTGAAGCAGAATAATTACTGCACTATCAATCCAAAATGGGCTGCTTAATGTGTTTAAGAGAGATTTTGAGCCTTAGCAGGGAGGCTGCCTGAAGCGTGCTACGCTCGCGGTGCCAAGGCCCGCTCGGCCTGCTCTGGTGGTTAACTGTTCGCGGAGAAGGCAGCACACACCCAAGGTGAAAGAAAACAAGGAAAACTCCTGGGAAGCTGCGGGAAAGTTAATGAGCTGCTTCCAACGCGTGGCAGGCTGCAGTTGCAGGTGGCTGACAAAGCTAGGCAGGTTAAGAAAATAATATTTATCATCCGGCTGCCAGGATTGTCTTTATCAAAAGTCTTTCTGAAATCCGCGCAAGGCGCAGGAAAATGGGTTGGAAGCAGCAACAAACAACAACAAAGGTGTGTGGGGTATAAAATGAGGAGGAAAATGCCACTGGTGAAGCAGTGTATCCTTGGTGGGTCATTTGCAAAGCTTTGTGGGGAGCTGATCTGATCTTGAGGACACACTGATTTTAATTTTGGGTTTTTTTTGCCCCTCTGAGCAGGAGGAAGATGGGTTGGTGATCAGAGCGCACAAGGGGTGAGCCAGGGCTGTGCCACGGGGCTCTGGTGAAGCAGCCAGGCTGCTGGAGAAGCTCTGCTGAGGGAGGGGGTGCCTGGCTGGAGCCACATCCCTGCTTTGCTTTTAATTGGTGCTGTGCTGGAAAATGAGGTGCTCTCCAGATGCTCCCCCATTGATGCTCTCTAGATGGGAGCCAGCTACCCTCCCCCTAATCCTGGGATTGCTAGGGAAAAATTTGGCAGTAATTCCCCACTTTACAGCTCTCTCCTTGCATAGCACGGGGAAAGTAACGCTCGGTGCAGCCGCGGCACAAGAAATAACTCGTTAATTATTGGTTCATTAAGGCATTTGAAGATCATGGGTGCAATGGCAATACAGAAAAGCTCAAGTGCAAGGTGAAGAAGCGGTATGTTCTGTCATCAAACTGGTGTGTGGTGGGGGAGGGACACAAGAGGAGAGCAGGGCTTAAGCTCAGCTGAGACTCTGAAATGACATTACTGAATAGTGTACTGTAGCAGCCACAAATTAAGTATTATCTTCCATCTGGTGACTCTGCACTTGATTTCTTTAATTATTATTATCTGAATATAAATTGTGAGTTTTAGCCAAGGATTCGGGAGGGTTGTCGTTAGAAAAAGAGAGATAATTAAAAAAAAAATCATTATATTTGTGAAGGGGTTGCTGCTGTTTCTTGCCTTTCAGTGATTTGCTTACACAGTTTTCCATATGATTGCTACCTACTTGGTGTACCAAGCTTTTTTATTATTTAATGAAAAATTGATCCGTGATTTTGCTTAGCAGATAGTTTGGATAATGTGAGTTAAAATGTTCAATTTTAAAGAGAAAGTCTGTATTCTAAAATTGTTTCAAGGTGCTCAGTGACCTCAAGTGGACTTCAAATACATCTAAAAACCACCAGATATTCCATCAAGATGTTGATTGCCTCCCAGGAGCACACCCAGGGTAAGGGTGTGCACTTGTGACTGAGGCTATGCAGTCCATGGGTTTATATTCCAGCCCAATTTCCTGTGCAAAACTCTTCTCCTTGTGCACCCCCTCCCTGCTGCCTTCCCCCAGCAGAGCAGTGCCCTGGCAGTAACAGGAGGGGTGAAGGGGAGGAAGATCAGCTCTGTGATTTAGATGCCAATTTTTAAGCTGACCCTGTTTGAAATCACAGGAGTCTCACCTGCCACTGCAAACCTGTTCGTGTCCATCCCGCCAGATGTGACAGTTTATGCAGAAGTGTGTCTTGTAAGACACAGGCAATCCATTTAAAGATTATCACATGAAACCATATTTACTTCAGAGTCCTGTAATAATTACACCTTCACTTGAAAAATCCCTGGGACTTCAGCTGCTGTGCCACAGATTTATACTCAAACATTTTCATTTGATGCGCAAAGTGTGAAGTACTCTTTAGTGGCAAGACAATTATCTGATTCTACTAATAAATGAATGCACTAGTAGTCATTTTTAATTGAACAATTATAGGATATTGCACTGTCAGTTGATTATAGAAGTCATTTCATAAATGTCAAAAATCTCTTTAAACGAATTATGGAGCTCCAAAATAACTCCGGCAATCAGCCAGCAATAACACAATAATCTGTTTACCCTGTTGTCAGGCAAACTACCACCATTTTTTTTTCCCCCCTTTTTGAGGGGGGACTGAATCTTAAGGATTATACTCCTGCTCAGGCTGTAGCAGCTCCCGAGGCTTTGATTAGTACAGATCATGAGTGTTGTCAAGTGCTGTGACATGTATTAAATAGCAAGAGAAATTAAAGTTGTTTTAGAGAGGCGTTGATAGCAAACAGGAGGACAGATGTCTGAGCAAAGAAGGTGAAAGTCTGAAAGGTGCTCCTGACATGTTCCAGTTTTCTGATGCATCAGTTGACTTAGATTTTTGTTCTGATGTTGAACACGAATACCAGTTCTTTTCTGTAGTCATGGGATAATCTGTTTCTTTTGTTTTCCTTGTTTTATGTGCAGATGATAAAGAAGCCAGGTCTGCTTCTCTCTGGGAACACCTGTGTTCATGAATATCAGTCATGCTGGGTTGTCTGCCTACTCACACAAATGATAATCAGAATTTGGCTCCCAATTTTTATGGACAGGTAGGTTCTTCCCTAGTGGATTGGATGCCTTTCTTTCCTGGAGTAGGGAACTGTATAACAGTCCCAAGAGCAATTTAGGTATATCTGCAAGGTTGAGTTCCAGTCATACAAAGACTTTCTCTGACCAGAAAAATGTAAACAGAGAACACCAAAATAAGAGGCTGTGGTCCATTTTTGTGGAAGAAATTTTTTCTTGCTGACAGACAAATAAAGGGGAAGTATTTTAGACCTCTTGCTTTTTTATCAAAATTAATTTTACTACTAATAAAAGGATTTGAAATAATATACAGGAAAATGGAATCAAAGGTAGAATTAAAAGAAATATATTTTGGAAAGTTTTCACTTTCTGGAGATTTTGGGTGTGTAGTTGGCGTGTGAGCTGATTGGGTTCACTGTTTTAAGTGCTCAACTCTAGATACCCTTGGTCTGAATAAATTTAATAGGATTCCACTACCTGAAACCATTTTTGGAAATCTGAGGCCTGATTCTAAAGCTGACCATCTCAAAATGAGTGATCTCAAAAGAGTTTGTCAGCAGCACAACATTGGCTTGATATGCTGGGAGCACCAGCTTGGCCACGCCTGTCCCTTTAGACTTTTAAATAATAAAGCCCAATTTTCTGTCTCTATTAGCAGGTGAGGTGTGTACAGGAGAGATTTCATCCCTGTCTGCTGTGTATTTCCTGAGATGAATGCCTCTGTGTTATTAAGAGGTTCTACGGTGGCTCTAAAGGATAGACAGGTTAAAAGACAAACAGAAAAATGAAAAGGAAAGAAATAATCAGACATTAACAAGGAAATAGCAGATAGTCATGACTAATATTTATTTCCCTTTTATTGTGAGGCTTTTTATTTATGGTTTAGGCAATTTAAGGTAAGCAGGATGGCATTTTGCTTGATGAGGCTGTGGCCCAAAAAACTGGGGATCTGCTTCTTCCCTGGCTTACACCTGTGTCACCATGTATGTCTTTGCCAGGTCTGTGCCAAACATGGGCAGTTTGGCAGCTTCCTCACACACACAATGTTCTGAATTTAACTGACTACACAAAGTGCAAGGCAGTCAAGAAGCAGCCTCTGACATTTTTAATTGGCATTGAATTTAAGTCATCATTAATTATTCTGCTTTAAAGGAAGCTTTATTCCTTTAAACTGCCATGCATGTTATTCAAAACTCTTGCAGGGATCCATCCCTGGTATCTGTCTTGGCTAGTAGGATTAAGCCCTTATGGCTAGTAGGTGGCTGAGACCTTACCATATGTTGCTGGTAGACAGCAGCAAAGCTTTACCCTGTGATAAGCATACTAAAAGCAATCTGTTGGGCTTTTCTCTTTTTTTTCCCCCCTTTTACATATATATATATATCTATATATGTGTATATATACACATAAAATACACCAGCACGTGGTTAATCGACATTCATATTATTAAACCAACTTGTAAATAACATGATTCTCTCAGGAATCACATCTGTTGTGCTGTGAGTAAGTTTAGATTTCAAAGGTGCCACAGTGCCTCATTCTGCATTGACGGAATTGAACAGCATTAACCTTTTCACTTACACTAACAAAGACAAGTTAAGACAAGATGTGCTATGACTACTGCACATCTATGTTTTGTTTTTGCCCAGGGCCCTGTACAATTACCCAGAATTTCAGAGCTAATATTGGTTGGATGTTTGCCTGCCCCTACCCCTTTCTATATTTCTACAAAATGACAAAGCATCATTTTTCAATCAAAAAATAACCAGTTACCTAATAAATATGTTCTCTTTAAGAAGAAGAAGGAAAAAAAAAAAAAGGCTAAAAATACATCCCAGGCACTTTTAAAGACATCTAGCAATGAGAAAAACAGATAGATTCTTCAGTACACTTCAGCTAGCATTTTCTCAATGCAAACCATTTTGCTGTCATTCTAAATTCCACAGTGCTTACAACATGGTATTGATAGCAAAGAAACACCATGCTCTGCATATATTCCAGAAAATGAGGGGGAAAAAAAGGACCTCAACATCTTCCAAGCAAAGAAACCTATTTTATTTTTCTTTTAAGATGCAGGTTCTTTACACATGTGTAACTAACTAGTTCAGATATTATCAGTATTACCTGATGTTAGCCAATTGTCATGGTGAGGAACCAGGTGCATCTGCAAAATCTGTCTGAGAGACTGGTGGCTCCAAAACTGCAGCAGATTTTGTGTCTCTCTCTTGGAGGTACTGAAAGATTTGAGTGGTGGACAGCAAGGAGGAACACTGGTTTGGCTCACAGTAATGCTGACATCTGTGATTCCAGCCAGATGCATCATTAAAAAGTCTCTATCTCTGTCTTGACCTGTGGAGACTCCAAACAACTCCCTCTGACATAAATGTCTGTATTGTGAATGTATCCCACCCCTTATTTCAACATTCTTTAGAGACTAAGTTTAGAAGAGTGAATATAATCTTGGTAATTGGTGAATTAGCACAGTAAACCAATACATTATTCATGAGGTAGTTATCAAAATATCACAGCATCTTGCAGGGAAGAAAGAATTTGCATATTCTAGGATTGACCATTGAATGTCTTTTATAAACATTAGAGGATCTGCCAAAATCTGGAAAGATTTAACATAGTGCTTACATAAAAAGCACCTAGATCCCACCAATTTCCCCTGTAAGGCTAAGAATAAAAAATGTTCTTTCCTCAGAAACATGGATCAACCTGTATGGATTTGTAGCACAGCCTATAGTTATGATGTATCATGTCTGTCATCTTAAAATTGGTTTAAATTTTAGTAGATCTACAGTGGTTGAAGTGATAAGAAGAGAGATTGGCAATGTTGTAAGGGTAGATAAATGCAAGATATAGCCTTTGCTGCCTAAATGGGTATTTCTGAGGAACCAATTTGTTCGTTTGGTAATCAGTTTTGTGTGTAAACGTTAAACATTAGTGAATGCTGCTATAATGTGCTGCTCTTTAAACCATAATAATTGGGGTTTTGTGCCTGTGATATTTCCCTTTGCCATCCCATAATGTCTTTGCACAATTGATAATGTTTGCTGAACTGAAGTTTTGGGATTTTTTTTTGTTGTTGGGGTATTTGATTATTATTTTATCATTTATTACTAGTTTATTACTAATTTATTACTACTAATAATATTATAATATCATTATATATTATTTATTTATTATTTTATTATTAATTACCAATGAACTACCTGCTGATTACAAACACATCCTGAAAAAATGTGCACTTTGCATCACAGGGAACATGATAAAGCCTTTTTTGAGTGTTTGCACATCTTAGACCAGTGGCAACTGAATGATGGGCTGAGGTTTGAAATCTAACTCTGGGTTAGATTTTGCTCTTTGTTCACTGCTTTTGGTCTTACAAGACTACACTAAATTCAGGGGACCAATTTTGGGTTCACACTGAATGATGTGATGGAATAAGTGGAGTGACTGATGTGATGCAGGAAGTCTGTTTTATTCCATCCAAATATTGAATTATTCTTAAAGACAAATATAGCTGGAACTCTGAAAGATGCTGGGTATGACCAACATATCTGCAAGCAGGTGTTGTTGATGGCAGGAGGGACAGGAAGATGATCTTCAAGTGAGAGAGGAAATAATTCCTTAAGAGAAATAATGTTCTGTGTTCTTGACTTTGTCTACCCTAAATCTCTGGGCTACCCAGATCTCACCCATGCCACTCTTGATTTCTGGACAACTGGAGTTTTGCACTGAGCTGAGGCTTTCTTTGGGGATTTCCACCATGCTTACTACCAACATGGTCACTGAGATGGAAATAAAGGTCAGAAATGCTGCTGCTGTTTTATGGACATGGGCTAGAACAAAAGCTTAATAAAAGAAAAGTAGTACTAAAATTGTCCTCGGGTTGGGGTTTTTTGGTTTTTTTTTTTGTTTTTTTATTTTGTTTTGTTGTTTTGTTGTTTTGTTTTTGTTTTTGTTTTTGTTTTGTTTTGTTTTGTTTTTTTGATACCAAATTGTATTGTTTAGTAGGAAAGGATGACATTTTTGGGGGTACCTAAAGGCATTTTAAAGTGATAAATATCTAACTGTCATTTATCCTCCTAAATCTTTGAATTTGAAAAAGAATTTTTCTCTAATAATTTGATATTTCTTCCTCTTTTTGATTCCCACTGAACACTAGAACCTCTTTAACAAGGCATAGAAGAATATGCAGTTCTACCTTCACTAACCCCTGTTTTTCTGGATTATTTTGATTGAATTAAGCTTTCTTGATTCCAGCAGGCTGTTGATAGTAAAACACTTTTAAAGAAGCATCTTCTCAGCTCAGGTATGGATGCAGAACTGGATAGCACTCAGGAGACAGACTGGTTTTTGTAGGTGAAAAAAATCCAGTGTCACTCAGGAAATGGGAGAATATTCAGAAGAAGGACAAAGAGCTTGCAGAGAACGCTGGAAAGGAGAAGCAAGGATCCAGTACTGATGGGGAAAATGGCCTTGAAGGACAAGAACTGGAAGCTTAGCTGGTCAGAGAAGCAGAAAGAACCAGTGAGAGAAACAGGTCAAAGGTGCACCACTAAAGCCAGATTACCTCACCAAGAGATAAAATTATTTAAATTGAAATGAACTTTGTACCATATCAATTGCCTTACTGAATAAAAACAGGGAAGTGGAAGGCAAAGGATCAGGACTTAAGGAACACAGATATTTTAGTCTAGCATCTCTGTATTGTTTTCATCTTGCTAAAAAGCACAAGGTATTGACAACTCTGAGATCTTGGTTCCGTCTGACTTAATTTTAAGGGAACATCTGGCTTAAGTCTGCTAGGTTCTGTTTATAACCAGGGTAGAGGCACCTCCCAAGGAGGTTAATCTCCCATATTCTAATTTCCCCATCCTACTAATGATGTCATTAATCGTGTTCTTGAGTTGCCCGCTTCCTTTGACTTTAGAAAAAGCATAGACAAGTAATTTTAAATGTCTAAAAGTAAGACATCTAAAGCCAGGTGAGTTGAATGCTGTCATCAAAACATGGATTATGTGTTGGATACTCAGTTACCTAGGGAAGGATGTTTTTCTACCTGTAACAAAAAAAAAAATATGCAGCTCACATCTTTTGTTCCTGAATGTGTGATAACTTTGATTAAACTACCAGATTAAAGTCTCTTGGTTTAGATTTTAAACTTGTTTCAAACAAGGTTAGATGGCATTTAAGTTCCATATCACTGTGTCTCCAGTAATGAAAATTAGTCTAATAGGCTAAGCTACCCATTATTCAGGCTAAATTAGCTTCCTGGGAGAGATCTCTGTAAAGTAGCCATCATGATGAAGAATGTACCAATTAAAAAAAGTAAACCAACCTGATTATTGACATATTCTGAATTTCTTTTAAACCTTTTTCCTCTTTTTGCAAGCTGCTTCCTGTTGCAGAATACTGGGCACTATCGAATTGAGAGAAACATAAATAGAAGAGAACGAAGAAAAAGGAGGGAATGCACCATGTCTTGTTATTTCCACTGTTTTGACCATATATTGAATTATTCTTGAAAGAATACTTTTCTTTCTGGATCTTCCTGGAGATCATACAGGCCCTCCTCTTCCCCAGTGCCCCACTGTCATTGGATGATACAACCTGAGTACAGTGGCTGCTTGTATGGAAAAGTAACCAAAACTGAGTGCTTAGAATATATATATTTTAGCTGCTTGCTACTGGAATTTAATATCTGGAAGCAGGGAAAACAAAAAGCCACTTGGCAACTCAGCTTTTCAGAAAAGTTATAGAAACATTGTTGTGTTCTGTTTCTGCTGTTGATGCAGTGATTGCTGAGATTACATGGATGATCTCAGAGGCTTTCTTTTGATAGAATTTCTTATGATTAAATGAGAGAATGGGATTTTGGAAGACCTGGATTGTATAAGCAATCAAAGTTTCAAAGGATGAAATCAGAAGCATACCCTGGATTCAGTTTTAAGGAACATCTGTCCCATTTTCAGAAGTCATTTGAACTGAGAGCAGCTTTTGTTGCAGAGATGTAAAACATCACTCTGGTAATAGCAGAATAAAAATTGTACAAATGGCTTTGGTGCTCCAGCTCAAAGTCTACCACCTTGGTTCTGCTGCATCTTCACTGGCAATTTCAAGCAGTATCCTGGTCCTTGCATTGCCATGGCTGAGGGTTTGGCTTGTGTTTGCTTCTCCTGTGGATGTGGTGTGCATCTCTGAGAGGTGAGGTTAACAGCAAGAAACTGCATTGGAGCACACACTTATATCCATACGTTTAGGCATGTTTTAAGTGTGCCAAAGTGACATGTCACATAAAGGTGAATTAGTCATGACCTCCAGAAAAAACAAAATTACTATTTTGAAGAATGGTCCTCAGTGACTTAGGTGGTCCTGACACATCCTGTATCTCCTTTTCACATCTGTGAAATGGGAAAACAACCCTTACCTACTTCTAAGAGATGTTTCACTGACTAGCTTTTATGAAACACAAGCCTCCTGTGGAATGAGTGCAAAGTATTACTCTATTTATTTTTATGAACTTTCTGTTTTACTGCAGCAGGAAAGCTTAAATTATCCATAGAGTTCTTGAGCACATTGGGGAAGCCAAAGATCCTGATTTTGCCCACTGTGCTCCTGGCAAAGAAAAGACCCAAGGGAGACTCCTAAATGAAAAATATAAACAAAACCCTGAAGCTACTCAGATCCTTAGAAGATTAGATTTCTGAAAATATGTTCTTTATAAGATAAGTTAAATGCATTCTTTCCTTATTTTTTCCTCTGGTTTGGTCACAGGTTGCTCCAGGCATCCAGATGCCCTTCAATCCCTTGCTTTATTGATCATGACAGGGACTCATGCTATGGTGCCCTGTCCTCCCTGAGGCCACCACTAAACTGTGGATTTAACAGGTCCAGCAAGGAGAAGGAGAGGTTCCAGAAGCTGTCATTCAGCCTGGGATCCACTCTTCACCCTTTCCTTCTCATCCTCCCCTCCATATATTTCATTATTGTCATGACGGGCAATGCTTGAATTTCCAGTTGTACTGCAGAGCTCTGTCACAGGTGGTGGTTGTGGGGGCTTTAGTGAGCATCTCACAAGTGGGAAAATTTCCTGTGAGACCAAACAGTGATCTTTCTGTCACCCACATGGAGGAGAGACAGGAGAAAGTGGAAGTGTTTTTTTTAATGTGAATTCTTCTCCCCAAGGTACTCTGAGAGTTGGCCACATAAAAGATAAAGTTAGGTGGCCTAGGCATCACTTTTAGATTTTGACTTCTTCCTTTTCGCTTTGCTGATGCCAGTGATTCAGAATTCTGTTGTAACTCCTCACATTTAGATTTCAGTAAGCAGTAATCTCATTCTCTCACATTTGGATTTACAGTGAGTTTTGTGTTTTGGGTTTTTTTGAGCATGTTGAGGGGAAGGTTGTGGAACATTAGGAGCATATGGCTGGGAGCATTGTAGGGATGAGAGGAACGCTGCAGGTTGTGTGTACAGGGTGGGAGATCCCCTACCCTGTGATCACAGCAGAAGTAATTGAAGTGTCTAAGTGGAATGGAAAGGAAAATGCCTTTAATTTGGTCCCAAATGCCTGTATTCCACATGTGCCTACTTCTCAGATTGGTACAGACTGATACGGCTGGGAAATTTGTTTCATTCTTCCCACTGGCAAAGAATGCCTCCTATTGCTGCTGCTTTCCCACTACCCCTGGACTCTACATTCTTTTCAGAAGACTTGTATTCAAGTGTCACTTCAAGTACTTGAGTGACTAGTTCAGCAGGCAAAAAATGCCAGAATTTTAAACAACTAGATGCAACTCAGGTGAATAACAAAATTAGTGGTTATGTGCTTACCTGATGTTATTCAATGGAGAATCCAGCTGGATCACAGAGGACCAAAGCTCTGAGCACCACTTCTTTTTAATTTTTTTTTTTTTATTATTTTTTTGGTCCTGACCACCATTTTCTTACGAGCTGTGATGTTAAAGCTTTTGTCCCATGTTCATTAATAGTCATTAACATGATCTACTGCAAGATACTGCACTTACAGAATAGATGAAATGCATGTCTTTTGTGGGTATCAGCAGAATGGGACAGCTTATCAAGAGTTTATATTGCCTTCAAGGTTTTATTTAGTGTCTGTGTGGTGTTTGTGTCGGAGGACAGTTGGTGCCCAGTCCAATGTGAGGAAAGAGAGGTGAGAAGAGGTGATGCACAGCCTACTGTAATGCCTATGAATATGAAATTTTGCAGTTATAACTTTCACATTATGTTTGATAGGGTAGCATGAACTTACACAAGGCCAGTGATTTTTGTTGTGTGGCCTCAGGGATTTTGACCTGGTACAAACAAGACCTAGAACTGGGTGCAAGATGTTGTCACACTGTGGCGTTTAAAACACTTTTAGTCTTCTCTGGAAAGCAATCTGCTCAGCACTTCTCAGGATGAGCCCCCATGTCCACCTGGGAATAACACTCACCTGCTCCATGGGGATCTGTGAAAGTAAACCAATTATTCCTTTAGCTGTGTTTGTACAGCACTTTAAAGATAAAAAAAATGCACTACGATTGTAAGTGGTGTTCTCTACATTACATTTCCTATGTAATTACATATTTTTTTCCTGAGATTCCTAGATATATTTTTATTTTTCTTACATGTACTAGAACATTATTCCATCTCTAGCTAAACAGGGTACTGTGGAAGTGTAGGGAAAGAAATTGATCCATCTCCTGTGTTATCCACTCTGTGCTTTTACGATATTTTTGTGAACTGCTTTCATCAAGTTAGTAAGGATTTGTCAAGGTGTTTACCTGTTGGGAATCTCAGTGTGATTTCTTGAGGGTGCAATCTGGGGCTGAGTTATGTGTTCTCCTCTTCTGCTCTTCTGCCTATTCGTACATCAAAGTCTCCACCAGTGTAATTCTTTCAGGCCTGCTCTTTATTCAGCAGTTGCTGTACAAAACAAATGTATGTTGTGCTTAGAGGATGCTTTATTTCATATACATTTATCCACCCAATGAAATGAATACATTAAGTGCACATCAGCAGAGATGTCTTGTCGAGGAAAGGCAGTGGTAGCTTGTGCCTCATAACACAGAATGCAGTATAAAGAGGCTGTATTGGTGGTGTAAGCCAAAATTAAGCAATGGCAATTTTAGAGAAGTATCAGGAAATATTTCTTAATACTGAGTTCAGGCAGTGGAACAGCCTCCCAAGGAACATGATGGAAAGCCCATTGCCAGTGTCAATTAAAACTAGACAAGTTTTAGAACTGGGGAATATACTGTAGGGAACAATCCTGCACAAGTCTAGATGACCTAATAATTCTTTTCCATCTGTAATACTTATGCCTGAGATTCAGAGTTATGTATTGCAATATGATTTCCTCCTGACTGAGAAAGACTGAAGCATTTTTCTCTCATGTAGGATTATTTTCACACTATCCAAAAAAAAAATTCATACACACTAAAAACTAGCAGAGGAAAAGAAAGCAGAACCAGGTCTAAGAAATTGCCCCACTCAATTTGCACCTGCTATCTCAGAGTGGCTGTAAAAAGCAACCCCAGAAATCGTTCCTGTGGATGACAACTTGAAGCAGATCAGGCTTGGCAGAGACCATGGGCAGGGCAGGGTAATCCTTTGTAGACAAAGCTG
Source organism: Poecile atricapillus (assembly GCF_030490865.1). Lineage (NCBI taxonomy): Eukaryota > Metazoa > Chordata > Aves > Passeriformes > Paridae > Poecile > Poecile atricapillus. The sequence goes on along the minus strand of NC_081266.1, from coordinate 3,654,497 downwards.
CTCTTTAAGGAGAAATTTGAGAATTTTTCTTTCAGTTGGCCACTACTGATTGCTGTCTCATCTGTACCTGCAGTCATTGTGGGGGAGCCATGGCTGATGAGAAGGAGCATAACACAAAGTGTCCATTTAAATGAAGTTTTGGGGGGAGTAAAGTGTTTCTACCATAATTTAGACTTCAGCATTGAGAATAATCAGTGATGCATCACAGAAAGACACTTTTTTTTTTTTTTTTTTTTTTTTTTTTCTATTTAACAGGGAAAAGGTTAGAGTACTACATCATCTTTCTGCTTCTATTCTGTGCATTTAGGAAATGGTCTGTCCAGCCACTAATGAGAAGTGAACTTGTATATGAAGAAACCAGTTTAGTAATGTCAGTAAAAGAACTGGTGATTTTTCCACTAGCAGGATGCTGGTAAAATAAATCCCTTTCAAATTGAGACATGCTGTCTACCTGTTCCTTAGATTTTTATTTTTTTTTTTTTTTTTTTGACTGAAATATGAGAGCTTGGGTTTTCCTTGCTTCTCGTTCCTCCTGTTGGATTTTTTTTTTTTTCTTGGCAGCACCCTAAAGCTGAAGGGAAACTTGTGGTAGCACCTGCCCTCTTTCCTGGATCAAGCAGGGCATAAAACAGCTGCTGCTCTGTAAAGCCCTTCCTACACTCCTAGCAAAGTTAACAGGACTTTTGCCATAAACTTTGGCAACAGCATGTTGAGTACTAAAGCTGGTGTGCTCCCAGATGGGCCAGGACTGCAAGCCCACGCTGGAATGCCTGGAAGTCTGCATCCAAACTTTTTGTAGCCTGTCAAACCTCTGCAAACAATCTTTTTGTAAAACAACCTTCTACCCAAGTCACTGACGAGTCCCACTCCGTTTGTTTCCTCCTGATGTCTTGTTTAAAACCTGCTGCTTCAATATTAGCTTGAATCAGCCCTTTTGAACATTTACTTACACTTATTTGGCTTTCTCTCTTTGCCTTTCCTCTTGTCCCTGATCTCATTTTTCCTATCCGTATGACTCCATTTCTATTTGCATATATGCTGCTATGAAAAAGATAAACTAACTAATGGTACCAGCCCTCCAGCAAGGACTTTGAGGGACTTACTTGTCTCTCTGACTAATTCCTTTTGTGGCCTTGGGAAAGTCACTTATCTTGTCTTTTCTTAGTTTTTACCCTACAAAAAATGGAGTTAGCAAGGTTACACTGACATCCAAGAGATCCTGTTTCTGTTGCATTAAGAAGTCAGCCATCTCCAAATACAGGTTTATTCCATGTGAGATAATTAAAAGCTAAGGTGTTGTAATATTGTGGATTAATTTTAGCCTCCATGGTCAGCACTGACCACATCACTGAGGGGAAATATTATGAATTAAAATGAAGAGCTGAAAAAGAACTAAGTACTTGTTGTTATTAATCATTGTGTTATTTATTGCTGTTGATCTTGTAATTATTGCTTGGGAAATAAAAAAATCTATCACTGCTCTGTGCCAGCTCTAGCTGCAGCTGTGGATTTAGAGACGAAATTCGGTCTTCAGCCTTTCCCTGGGGCTGATGGACTTCTCCTTTCAAAGTAGGACACTTCTATCTGATGGCATTAACCATAAAATCCCCCATTTCAAGTCTATGATATCCTGAAGGACAACGGCTCATTTCATTTCTTATCAAGAAATCGGGCAGATCAGTCATATTTCCCGAATCAAATGACATTTTCAGAAAATTCATTTGAACCAAAAATGAGGTTTCCTCTCCACAGACTCCAATTAGTTTAAAAGTGGTTTTCTGATGAAAATTCTTGAAATAACTGAGCTGTATAAAGAAAAATCTATATCTATATATGTATGTATATAGATATATGTACACATGCACAGCCACTGTGAAAGCCATAGCCAGAGTACCCTATCAAGCAGTATAAATCTTTAATTTTGGCAATCAGCAGTAATGGTGAAATACCTTAAGCTTTTTTCCTTGCTTCTTCCTCGTTTTCCTTCCTCTCATCCCATCACTCTGGCTATTCCAGTGGGAGTGAACGCACTCATTTTCTCCCTAAGTACACAAAATTAGCTGCTTATCTGTTGATCTTCTTACATGATCCTTTAAAAATCCTTTCTCTGTATGTGTGTCCAAGGCCGCTTTTGCCTTCAGAGGAAGCCCAGACAAGCCAATCCTCAGCCTTTCCCTTACCCACTCACAGGGGGCCTGGGCCTAATTAAATTGCTCTCAAAGACAAGAAGGGATGAATTTCCTTCTTTCCATCTCCCTTGTCACCCATTTAACTCAGCTGAGATCCATTCGTTCCTTTTTAGTTATGTTAAAATGGAAAGGGGGGAGCAGGAATTGAGGGGGACATGCAGGGAAGGGAGAGGAGAGGAGGAGGAGGAGGAGGAGGAGGAGGAGGAGGAGGAGGAGGAGCAGGAGGAGCAGGAGGTGGGTGGGTAGCACTGCCAAGGTGCACAAACAAAGGAGCCAAACCAGAGGAAATGGGAGGTGACTGGAAAAGGGCAAGCACCAGGACAGTGGCTGGCTTTCTCTGGCTGGGGCCTCCTCTGTGGTTTTCCTTTTTATTGGCCGTTTCTCTGAAGAGAAATGTGATATTAAAAAAAAAAGGCAAGAAAACGTCTATGCACATTTCTGTGTATGCATGCACTCACTCAGAAGGATGCTTGCTTCTTGCCCCCACCCCTCCCAAAACCTTTCTCCAGTGAATGAGGAGGCCTAGAAAATTCGGATGACCCTTGTTCTGGCCGTGTGGCTCACCCGGGAGGGCAGAGGTGGCCGATTTGGCTCACAGGGAGAGGCTGAAGGGGAGTCCAGGGAAGCAGGACAGTGCCTGTGCCCAGGGAAGGACAGCCCTGGCCCTGCCAGTGCCGGGATCTCTGTGCAAGCCAAAGCCCAGGCCTAGCAAGAGCCAAGCAATTAGCCTTTGAAGGTCACCCTAAGTTGTGGGGTTGTTTTTTTTTTTCCTTTTTCCTTTCATTTTCTTTTCCATTCCTCTCCCCCCCACACTCCTCTCTTCTCAGCGCCATATCCTCCTCCTCCATCACCCAAACCTCAGACACATCTGAGGAAGCCATTCAATTAAATCTCTCCTGACTCCAGCTGGCTCCTGAGTGAAAGGTCAGCAGTGTCCGGGAGGGAGAGGCGTGCGCAAGGAGGAGCCGGGGCCTGGTGCTGCCACTGCAGCCCGTCTTCCCTTCGCCTCCCTCCCTCCCCTCACCTCCCCTCTCTAATGATACCCAATGGTCAATCACTCCCCAGCAGAGAGAGAGATGCCCTGAAGCATCATTGTGGTCGGGAGCGATCGATCAGGGTTTTTTTTGTTTTTTTTAAAAAAAAAAAAGATGATAATGATAACCCGTGGCCATAATGCCAGCGAGTTTTGCGGTGCCTCTCGGAGGCCGCGCGCTCTCCGGCTGCCAGCGCTGAGGAGAGCCTTGGAGGGGCTCAGGAAAGCCTCTTCCCCCCACTGAGCCCACTTAGCCCTGCCTTAAAGACAACTAATTAGAGAGAGGGCTGTTATTTCTGCTTACAGCAGAGGGGGAGAGCAGGAGCGAGGAGGGCCTGGTGCCAATGGCGAGCAGGACTAGAGCAACCTTTGTTTTGGAGAGGCTTCCAGTGAACTGGAGGTAATCACACAGAGGCACGGCCATAAATAATACATCCCTGTGCTGCATGGCCTGGATGCAGGCCCTCGGAAGAGGGTTCTGGTGATCCACTGCTCCCTACCCTGTGCTGTTCGGGGGCCTCTGCTTTGAGACAGATTAGTGCTGTGCATTGCCAGGCACACAGAGGTAATCACAGGTCCATGCTGGAGCTGGAGATCTGAAAATCACCAGGAGGTGCTTATCAACATGCCATCTGAGCACCGGTGGATGTGTACAGACCTTTTAAAATTCTATTAGTATGTGTCTGAGTAGATTGCGGGGGAAAATACAAACAGTTTTCTAAAGAAAAACTGTCAGCGCCTCTGCCTAAATCTCTTACCCTGCAGCCTAAGCGTGGACTTCTGTTTTTACGGATAAACGTGATTTGTCTTTTAACTGTTGATATTACACACTCACTGGAAAGACTGCAGACCCTACTTGGAAGAGGAAATCTTCCCTTTATCCCAGTGTACACTTTATCAGAAAAATAATAATCAAACCTGCAGGCTCTCTGTCCCTTTCCTCCATTGAGGAGATACAGGACAAATAACTCCATAGCAATAATTTTCTATCCCAACACAGATTTTTTTTTTTTTCTCTTTTTAGTTGTTGTCACATTATTTTCTGCATCATTTGATGTACAAAACTACATTTTCCTCTGCACCTATTAAACTATTTGATGATGCCTTTTATTTTGCACTATAATTGGGAAAGCAATCATGTGATAAAATCTAAGTTTGTTGTGAAATAAAATAAGCGATGTTGAAAACATCCAAATTATATTGTCCAAGAAAGTTTCTCAGAGGTTCTGTTCATTTAGTGAAACGATACTATTATTATTTTTAAGTTTTTTACACTTTTGAGAAGAAATCTTTGAGCATTGTAAGATACTTCTAACAGACATAATAGTAGTGCCTTGTGATTGCAGGAAGGTGGGTAGAGAGTGTTAAAATAACTGTGGTCTCAAACAAGACATTTCTCTCCTTTCTTCTGCAGCTGATTTCTGTTTGTGAAATTTGGATCAGTATGATTGAACCAGTAAAAGAGAAGCTGCCAGGAGTATGTATTAACATGCACTAGAAGGACTGAAAGCTCTGTGCAGGCTTTGAGAAACACACAGGACAATGTTTGAAGCCCTTTGGTAAAGAATCACAAAAAAAAATGTGACTTTTCCTTATGAAACTTGAAGTAAAAACAGAGGTATAATTTTAAAGGAGCTCAAAATGAGTTTGACCATGTTGGGAGCCAGCAGACAATATGCAGAAGCTTTTGTCATGTATTCAACCGCAGTAGAGGGATGCTGGTTTTGCCTAGAACAGTGGTCACAACAAGTATTTTATTTTTCCCAAGCCAGTAAATTGACCTAAAACCCTAAAGCTTTATAACCCCCTAAGTTTAAAATGTATATAGGAAACACACATGGGGTTCATTAATTCTTTAACCTGTTGAAATCAAATGCTGTGCTAGCTATGATGAGACATCAATGGACTAGACATACTTTCTAGATAAAATGTTATGGTCTCATTTTTCTATTGGGACAAAATAATTTCTCATACCCAGGGATCAGTTAGTTGTGAATAATGATGTTGTACATAAGGTCAGTGATGACATAGCTTTTATCCATCAGTGACAGTCTATCTGTTCTAGGGACATTCCTTAGAGCAAGAACCCAAATGAAAAGGTGGGAAATGTAATGTTTGAGAAAGTCTAGGTGACCTGTGAAAGAGCAGGACTTTTCTGCTTAATGAGGTTTGCTGAGCTGCTGGTGAGGTACAAAGCATTCCTCCCTTCTCTTTCCCCAGTTAGACTGTCAAGGTTAGAGTCTTGTTAATCTCTGTTAGAGAGAGGCAGAGGTACAAAGGCTGGAAGTGTTCTGGTCTTCCAGTCCAGCCCTGGGGTCCAGGCTTAGTTTTTGCTCCTGAATCTCCTGCTGCTTTCCTGTATTAAAGGTGGGGGGAGAAGAGGGTGACTTTAAGAGTTCTCAGTTCCTTCTACTATCCTACAGCCCAATTTTGCAGTTAATGAACTTTGAAATCAGCAAATGGTAAAATCATACAATCTCATCCAAAGGACAGTGAACAACTTCCATTGGGCTCTGCTGCAGTGTACTCTAATTAATATTTTTTTGATCTAGCATAAATGTAGAAGTGTAAGCACACTTTCCTGCCACAGTCATCCAGACTAATCCCATTTGCTACAGCTGAACTACAAGACCAAGCAGCAAAGAGACCACACACACAAGCAGCCACTGACTCCCTATTAAGCTTTTGAATGCCTAGTGCTGCTAGACACTAGTGAGTTATTTCATGCTCTGCTTATCTCCCTTTAGCAATCCAAAGTACCAGGTTAGTTACTCTGGTACCAGACCATTACAAACATCAGAGAGTTCTGTGACTAGGAGTGAGAAAGCTTCAGGTGTGCATTGGTCTTAGAAGAAACAACAGCAAATACATGAAGCCATATGCTGCAGATTAAATATCTGAGGATGAAAGGTGTTTCTTCCTGTTCTAAAGACTTTTGAAATCTTCCTGCCCAACACCATGCTCCAGTATTCTTTTTGTGATTGGATTATGAGGTGCTGTTGTAATAATGAATAAATCCAAACAGTGCTAGCTTTTCTTACTGTTTCTTTGTTGATTTTTTAACTACTTTGTTTCATCTGTGCTGAGCTGAACACTGCATTTTGTAGACTAACATTTAAAGCACTTTTCTTTTTCCTGCTTTATTCATGGCTCCTGTTTCATCCCATGTTATCTTTAGAGTCTTCAGTGCTGTCCAACACTGTTTAGTTTCTCAAAGAAGTAGGTGGGTGTGAAGTAATGTGTGAGGACATTTTGATTCCATTTGGCTACAAAATGTCCCAGGAAAAAAATGAATTAACCTTAGCACTGGTACCAAATTTTCTATGCATTGAATTTACAAATTATTCACCCAAATACTGACTTGACTACTCACTGTCTGAATAGATAACAGATGTTCAACCCTAAAATATAGGGGCTTTGGTCATTAAAAATCATTTGAATAGTGCATTGCTTACCTACTACAGCAGAATTGATGCAGAGATGTGGCATACTTAATTCAGAAAGAGCTTAAAAAAGTAATTGTAAACATGGCCTCATAGTACTTTATATTTATTTCCTCTGGGTGATTCTATGTCAGATTTACTCAGAGTTAAAATCAGAGCCTCTCTGTTAAATGCCAGCGCTATAAAAAAACAAAATAAAGCAAACAACAACAAGCTCTCGACCACCTGAAAAAGCAAATGTTCTTAGGTTGTTTTTATCATTTAAGTCACTGTCAGATTTCAAAATTATATTTGTCACTGATCTCTCTAAACACCTTTAATCTTCTAAATTTCACAAGTAGTTTTGATTGTATTAATATCTGAAGTGTAAGATTTTGCGTGGTTTCAGGGCTGCCTATGGAGTTGACGCTGTGTAGTGTGGACAAGGATGCCAGAATCCGAGCTGATGCGATGTGTTTGATGGTGTTCCAGTTCTCAAGACAGTGATATTTTAGGAAAAAATGGGTCCTACCTGAAATCATGCTGAGCAATGTGCTCACACCACCTCTGTGAACCCATTTGTCCTTGCAAGCCGAGAATTACCGGATAGGGCCGTAGCTTGAGAAGTTCCTAAAGTTAACCATGCTAAAACCAAACAAAATGAAGCAGACCACCAAACAGGCTCAGAACTGAGCTGCAGATGAGCATTTCTAGAAATCAGGTCCCTGCTGAAGCCTGAGGACCGTGCCCATTGCACCCCTGCCAGAGCTGGCTGCTTGCCCTGGTGGAGACACTGCCAGTGGCTCCTGAAGCTGCCGAGAGGGTTAATTGCAGAGTAATCTTCAAACTGCAGGTATCCAGCTTCTGAAAAATATCAGAATATCAGGCTTTTAACCTCTTTTTGAGACTTAAAGCTATTGTAACCACATTTATGGTCTCCACTGCCTAATTCAGTGCGAAGTAAAGTATGTTTGTACGTTTACAGTGCCATATATAAATGATCATTGCATTAAGCATTTATAGCAAATTTTACTCTTTAAGGTTCCCAAACCACTTTAAGAATTTAAAACCAATGTAAATGATAAAACGGGATAGGTCTGGTTGAACTACTTATAATGAATAATTAATTTGACAAATCTATTTCTTTTTCCTTATTTGCAAATTATTCAAGTGCAGTTAAGTTCTTTTGTTCATCAGTTGAAGTTACTTGATTAATAGTTTAGGCAAAATATTTCAGTCTAGGAACTGCCTGCAAGCTGTTTCCTGTGGCAATTATGACATACTTTTTATATTTATAATTGATCATTTCACCTGCTAAACAATGACCTGCCATAAATGACATGGTTTTATCCCTCCATTTTGTTTGACTAACTTTCATCAGTTAATTTTTAACATTCACAAAGAGGACTGAACATAGTTCAGACCAGGAGAATCTGGTCTGAGCTATGTTCAGTCCTCTTTATGAATGAAAACCCATGAAAGCATCCTTCACAGGACAATGGCATGCAGTCTTTCTTGACAACATATTGGAAAGAGCCTGCCAGATATTTCAAGGTCAACTGGCATTTTTCTGGTTTTCTAGATGAAAGTGGAAAATTTTGAAGTCAGGCCTGGGTGAGATTCAAGCTAAGAGGGTGTAGGCTGGTACTGGGATCTTGTCAGGTACCATCTGACAGGCAATTGATGATTTCTTACCTGAGAGATCTGAAAATCTGATCCTGTTGACCATCTCAGCAAAAGCCATCCCAGTCAATGAAAAACTGCCAGAAGGGCCTTAAACTAAGCAGGGATTTGAGTAATAATATAAAAAAAATTCCAGCAAATATGTACTCTGTGTGTGTGAATCACAACCAGCCCACCAGAAATGCAACAAAGACAAGTGATAAGGGACATATTAGATTGTAAAAGAGTTGCTAAATGAACTTTCAAGCACCTTGTTAATAGGTGAGAAGAGGCAGTATTAATATATGTGGAGAAATGTCACACAGTTAATATTTCTGAAACTTGGGAAGGTGTCATAGTGCTGGAGTCTTAGAGATATTGATTATATTTTTAGCCCTCTTAATAAGGAAGAGGGACTGGAGATGGAGTACTGCATCCAATAAACATTGCATGTTGAAGAGTCAAAAATAATCTAGTAACAGGAACTTGGTACTTCTGAGTCAAAAGATAATTACAGATTCCTGTGAACCTTACAGGGAAAAAAAAAACCAAAAACCAACCACAGAGACAGTGAGAAGAGCTACTCTTTCACTATTTTCCCCTTTGGTGTAGGGAGAAAAAAATAATCTATCACTGTAGTGTTTAAACTGAGGGATATTTTCTAAGGTTTTGTTTTGCCAGCACCAGAATTCCCTAGAGCTTCCCAAAATAGTAGCAGATAATCTCAGAGTGTGGAGAATCATCTTGCACAAGGAAGTTCAAAACTGAACATAATTTTGATGGAAAAAGAGATAAATATTGCCCAGCAGTGACCATCAAACAGGAAGAACTGTTAAACAACGTGATTATGTTTACTTTAAAAGTATGAACTGTATATGACACCAAGAAGTTATACTGAGATGTTTTAGAGGGCCAGTTTTTCCAAGCTTGAATCTGTTAGCAGAACTGAAAAGGAATGTAAATTTTAATTAGTAAGTATTAATGAATACTGGGAATTGTTCAAGGACATAAACTCGCATGCAAAAATGTACAGTAATTGAAATGTCCCGATTAAACCACAAAAAAATAGTGAAAAACCAGAAAATAGTGATGTACCAAGAATGGAAAAAGCAGTCATAAGTTATACACTGAGACTTATAAGTAACTGATAAAATAAATTAACAATTCTGTTAAACATCAATGGGCAATATGGTTAAAAACAAGAAGGCAATTTGAAAACATTTTAGCATCAAAAAGAATCTTAGGTCAGACATAGTTCCACTGAATATACAGATGGTGGAAATCATAAATAATGACACAGATAAGGCAGAAATGTTTAATAAATATTTCTGTTCTGCACTTGGAATGAAACAGGAGGATGTATCCATCCCATATGATGTTGTGGATGGAAATGAAAGTTTGCCATCTGTAACAAAGAAAGAGGTAAGGCAGCAACTGCTGAAATTGGGCATATTCATACCAGCAGCCTTAGATTATTTTAAACCCAAAAGTCTCAAAGGAGAGATGCTAAATTTAGACAGTTTACCAAAATGTAGAAAATGGAGATATCAACCCTGCTCTGTTGTCTTGTAGGCACCTAATTTTCCTGCTTTAGAAGACTAATGGAAAAACCTCTCCCCACCAGGTGATACAAATCTTACTGAACAAACATAAACCCTTTTATTTATACCTTAGAGCATTTCTTAGGCTGATACAAACATGGTGATGTTGATGGTCTTTATTATGAGAATGATCTAATTTTATAAACTGATTTGAATTGCCTGGTTAACAGCCAAGAACCAGCAAAATATCTTTAAATGCAGCCAAAAGCAAAGTAGAACATTTAGGAAGAAGAATTAGGGATACTCTGAAAACAGTGAGTCAGAAAAAGGCTTGGAAGGTTCTCATATGTTATTACCACAAAATGGTACAATGCAACAATGCATGCAACTTTTGGTGGGTAAAAGGAAGCTTCAAACCAGCCTCATTTCTGCTCCCCACGCTGGAAAGGCTGTGTCCACTTTTTTTTTAGCTTTTTTGAGCCTTCCCTTTAGGAAGATTATGGAATAAATATTGCATTGCTTTAGATAGTGGCAAATGAGCCTTAAGATGTCATGTACCTTATAGGTCTGTGTATGTATTTGTGTAAAAAGATGGAGAGCTGACAGACCAGGCTTTATTTTTCCTCTTTTCAGATGCATTCAACAAATTCTAGCTTGCAAAAAATATGTCTTTCTATAATTAAATATTAGAACACTTTGCTGCTAGAAGTAGACTTGCCATAGGTTTAAAATAAGATCAGACATCTTTCTAAGAGTTTCTGTGGGAAAACAATCTATTCTCTATGCATACCAGTGGTCAAGCTTGACTACCACAGTCACTTTTTTCTAGTCTGAGAGTTTATAAATCTATGAAAAGAAAAAAAAATAGAGAATTTTTTTTGAAAATTATTTGTGAAATAATAATGTAGCAAAAGCATTTGGGTTTTGGTTCAGCAAATCCCTGTAGGAATTTTTTTGCGATTCTTTCAAAGGGACTTGATTTGACTACTGAAATGCAGCAGTTCTGTGGTAGAATTCAGTTTCCTAGCATGGAAGGTACTTCATGTAAGTTGATGCTCCTATTAGCAGGAGATTCATAAAACCTTATAACAAGTACAGCACCCTCTACAAAAGATTTTGAAACATCTGTATGTTCAGGAAGGGTTCAGATGTTATCAAGAGCAAATGTTCAAAACCTGTGACAGTGGACAGAGTTCAGACATGTCCACTTCCTGTTTAACCAAACCCACCTGAGTCACACAAATGAAAACCTGAAGTTGGAGGAGTACCAGACCAATTTTTGTGTTTAACAGCAGATCACTTATTTCAGCACCATCAAGGAGTCATCTGTCTTTAAGACAAGTGTTCCTGACCTCCATATTCCTCTTCAGCCAGGTTGGCAGCTGTGAGGAAAAGGGCAGCAATAGAGCTCATAAACATTCATCACATTGAAAACAGTGTAGCTAACTTGCTGTCATACTTATCCTGGTTTCTGGTTGGCTCGAGTTTTAGACAAAAATTGTTCCCATCTTCTTGTGAAATAGTACACAGCTGCACCAGCAGCAGTATACCTCAAATAATGCAGTTACAAATGATGGACTGGCCCAGAACTTAAATGAGTTCCATGTATTTCTCCAAAATGTTTTACTCTGTAGCCATCAGGAAATCATAACACTCTTTTGTGCCTCAGCATTTTGATGTCAGTGCAGGTTTGGTGGCATCTCCCAGATCTGTTGTATCTCTGTTCCACTGTTGGGGGGGGCTACAGAAAGTTACCTCTCAAAAACACATTTGTGGGATGATTTTACATAGCATGGATGACAGTTAGCTGGCAAAATTAAGATTTTTAAACAGTGCTTTTAACTCTTTTAGGAAAAACAATTCCAGCTCTGGAAATCTGGGTGCACCTTCAAAAGAAATTCTTGAGGGAATTCTTGCAGAGCAAAATGGAGAAAAGTTAAGAAGTCCATCAGGCCTCTGAACAGAACGAAGGGTGTGTAGGAGTCAGTGTATGACACCAGTTATGCAGCAGCAGTTGATGTTCTAGAATAATATCTTGTCTGAGTCACAGCAGCATAATCATTGCCTAGGTGTGGAGATTTACAGTAACAACTGGGCTCTTCAAATGATTCACTGTGTGGCCCTCAGCAAACTACTTAATTTTGCCTTTCAATTTCCTCGGCTATGAAATGGGGATAATTATATTTCTGGAGCTTTATAAACACTTTGGGATCTATAGCTGGGGTATACATAAATGTGCTAAGCAACAACAACACAGGTTGTTTTTTTTCTTCTAGTTAAGACCCTTAAAGACCAGCTTCACCTACTTGTCATTGTGCAGGTGGTCTACCTGAAGCTGATAGAGTACAAAATTTGCTCTATAGAGCAAAGCTATAGAAAAACTAAGTTTGTCATCTTTATTCTTGTGTTAGGGACTTCTCCTTTTTTGTGTCTGATTTTTTTAAAGGCTCTTACCAAGCCTCTACTTTTCAATAGAAGTAAATATCTCTGTGATGATGCCAGACCCATCTTTCAGACTTGTAGTGGCTGCTGCAGTGTGAGATGTGTTTGGAAGAGGAGCAAGCCCAATGGAAATCATACCACTGACATGGGCAGCAGTCACAAATTTGGCTATAATTTGGGAACGTATAGCAACTATTTTCCACTATCTTGAGGCAGCCATTTCCACTCTAAAACATTAACAGAAAACAAGGATTTTGGATTTAATAATGAAATAACACCTTGATGGAATATAAAGATGCTGAGATAATTAAGGGAACAGTAAGTTCATTTTCTGGGTTATAATTTTTCTGACACCTTAATGACAATACCTTTTTTTCCCAATTCAACATACACTACTATGCATAATATCATTATATCATTATGTTCTAGGAGTTGCCAGTAGTTGAGGGTTCTGCTCTGACTCCCACCCCTTCTTGGCACTTCCCCCTCTCCCAGAAGAGGTTTGAACATGATGATCAGCTCCTGGATGTGACAGTGGAGGCACTGCTATGAAAGGACATTTTCTGCCCAGCTCTGACTCCCACACACCCCTCAGTTATTGTCACCTGCACTTCTCCCACTCAAAGGTGTAAAACCCAGTGCTAGTGAGAGAACAAAGTTTATGTGTTAATCAAAGCCTAATGCTTTTATGTACCCAGCTCTCCTGTGCCCTGTTTGGATGTATGTTGTTGTTTGTTATAATGTCAATATTTTATCTGAAGATCAACTGCTATCAAATAGGATATTTTTGGTTCTACTGATAGTGTTGATTTGCTGTAGCTTTTCACACAATATAAGGCAGCTGTACTCAGAAAGAAAAAAAAATCTTCTATTTCCCAGAAAGAAGAAAATTGAATGTGTTTTGATCTAATGTGATTTTGATGATACATGTAATGTTTCTCTGGCTGATTTTGCAATTCATTTAGTTTTTTACATAGAAGGTTCAAAAGCAAAGTTGTATCTCCCAGATTTACTGATAAATAATTTTTTCTGCTGTTCTTTGTGTTATCTCTGTCACAGGCTGATACAAAGAGGTAAAAAGGAAAGAACTGACTGGATAAAAGTAGGACTACCCCTTTTAAAAGCTGGAAGTAGTAAGAAGAGAATGTCTGGAGACTACAGCTTTCTTTGGTCTAGGGAATCAATTTGTTTCCTATTACCTTCTGGTAATTTCTTCTATTTCCTAAGTTGAGCCACGAGCTTGGGGTTAACAGGCAGGGAGACAGATTCTCTTCTAGGCAGGAAAATTTCCAATAACAACTTGAGAATATCACTATTTTACCCTATTGCTTTCATAATGATGACAGAAGATACCGATTAGGACGAAAATTTGGTCTTAATTAAATTGAGACATCTCTGCTGCTGTAAGTTTTTCTGCGACCTAAACCCACTCGCTAGAAATGCAAACTCACCTGAAAGGTAGAAACTTTCTAGATATACACCTTGGAGATTGTCTGTCTTGTCCTTTTGTGCAAGACTAGATCGTGCCAGTTCTGCACTTCTTACAAATGAATCTGTTTTACCTTGAGTCTGAAACACCAGAGAATTAGTGTTAATTGCATTTCTTTGTTTATGGTGCCTAGTAGTTAATGGCAGCTGGTTCTTGAGTGTTTAGACCTGTGTTGCACTGAAGGAATTATGAGCATAGCAAAAATTGTTCTTCCAGTTTTACAGCACTAACAGAACTGAGAAATGGAAAGGTGTTTCCTGCTTACCCCTAGTTCTCTTGGCTTCCAATGTCATTTCACTTATAAGCCTACAGAAAGGGAAAAATTCTAGCTAATAATTCAGTCATCCCTCTGATTGAGTTTCCTCAGCATCCCAAGCTAAACAAGGGTCTTGTACTGCCAAGCTCTAGTTAAAATCCATATGTTCACCAAAATACCATCACTTATGTCATGCAGGTTCTGAATCATTAGGTATGATGCTCACATTATTACTCACTAAACAGTTTTTTGTGCTGTTCAGGCCAATGCATATCAAAATTCATGAATTCTGATAGTTACAAAGAGTTCTTAATGATACCTTCAGAAGATGAAATATATAGGTTTCAAAAGGTATGTGAAAATATGGATATTAGGCATAATAGTTAGAGGTAGGAGGAGCACACAAGATCAACAAGGCAGACAAGTTCAGAAACCTTTAGTGATTCTGTAGCGATCTGTAATGAAAATTCAAGTACCTTCCCTTTAATGATCCATTTATCTCTTCGACATGATTTTCTATCATTCTAACTGGCATGGCTCCTGTTTTCTGAGTGTTTATTGCAAATTTGTTTTGTCAAATAAGTCTTTAATACCAGACAGATCAGGCTGCTTCCTCAACATTTTCTCTGAGCGAATTCTTTGTTGTAAGGAAAACACAGATGAATTATTTTACGTCTGAAGGAGCAATACTGAGATGATTCTTGCAGTGAAAAAGGAGGAGAATTTTAAAGTCTCTAAAGCGCAGTGAATTGTTTCCATATCAGCAGGTTAACTAGATGAAGTCATCACTTTTAACCTATACTATGTTTTACAGAGATGAGGGTGGAGTTCAGTCAGGGGGAGCAGGATCTCTAAGGAGGGCGGTGTTTTCTCCAGCCAAGCTGGTTCTGCCATGCTGCAGAGAACATTGGCATGGCAGCAATCCACGGTTCTGCTGGGCACTGCCTCTTCAGGACAACACTGGGCTGCCTGAACCCTTCCTTAGGTTTGGTCTCTGGGATGGATCCACTGAGCAATTGCAGCTTCATTTAGAAACAGGGGGCTGCTTTGTATTTCAAGAACCATGGTCAAGATGAAGTCTCATTAATAGGAAAAAATTATATGTTATTCCAACTTGGAGTATTGGGGGTAAAAAAAAAACCTGACCCAATGTCCTGGAGCTCATTTCTTCAGTAAAATCTTTCAAATTAACTGTCTTAATTATTTGAATTGATATTTACATAAATTTCCAGGCATGTCACACCTTATTAGAAATCATGAGAAACTGTCCTACAATTTACAGCACTGGTCTCACATACTCTAACCTGTGCCCACTGGGAACCCTGTGAGTAATAATTAGGCTGGGGTGAAAATCCAGAGCACTCAAGCACCCCACAGCATCTTCATGTAGATACCTCAGTCCATTTTGAAAGTGGTGCCTCACTGCAGAAAGGGAGAGCTGTTGCAGAATAGCTAATAACCTTGTAAATTCACACCCTGTAGTACAAAAACTTCCCCAAACCATTAGTAAGTCATTTTTATTGATTTCAGAATCCCATTAACCTTAAAGGTATTCCTCACACATGATGGAATCACTCAGGAAAGCAAGAGCAAACCCTAAACTTGAGGCTTCAAGCCCTAAAAAGCATTCACTTAACTCTCTCCTGCCAGTCCTGCAGATTCTGAGTATTTCTATTCCCTTTACTTCTTGTGACTTAGTCCTGGAGGGACCTGGAGAGCAGAACAAAGGCAAAAAGCTGACGACAGCAAGCTGAAAAAGCAGCCCCTCTAAACTTTTTTATACTGATATAAGGGTAGAGTATGGAAACATTGGTGAGGTAATAGGATTTCCTTGTCTTTCAGCACCGAATCCATCGTCCACATTCAAGGAAAATGAGAATTTGGGGAGGAAATGTCATACTGTGTATCATATCTATTGCAGATGTTTTTGGTAAGGCCTCAATTCCTCAAGCTGGAATTATGAGCATCCCATGTTTTATGGGATATCTGAAAATGCAAACTACTATTGAAATCTAACAAAGTCATCTCTATAGTGATTCAGACAAATTCAGGAATTCAATGGTGAGAAGAATTAAATCTGGACTTGTGGCAAGATTTCTAAGAATAAACATTAGCAGGGAAAGCATATCCCCCCTACTTCAGAATTTTTGAAAACAAACAAGCCACAATTACAGAAGTCTTAAAACAGGACTTAAGCCAACTATAAAAGTAATTTTGACAGGTTCTAGCTACACTGCTGTTGACTGTGGTGATATACCTGAATAAAGACTGCAGCATAATTTGGCAAGAAAATAATCTCAAATTACCTCATATCATAATTTTAACAATAAAAAAAAACCCCAATAGTAATGAGGACAAACATTTATTTTGTGATTGTATATTTATCCCAATAATGAGAACATAACTTTATTTCCTTCAAAACAATAATAGCCTTTCTTCAATTATTTTCAAATTCCCAACATTATATTTTTATGTACTGTGCTATAATCCTTACACATTAGCTTCTGTTTCTTTCTCTCACTCAACAAATTGAATAAAAAAATAAAATAACAGTGACAAACATATAGAATTACCTGTACCTTTTCCCAGAAAGATGAACATAATTTTATCATGTTTTTCTGTTCAGGGAATAGACAGTACCGTGTAAACTGGGAACCTAATATTGCAGATGAATTTTTTGGGGTTTCTTACAGATTATTCTTACCAAATTCTGTAGTTAATATATCAGTAGTGGCATGTCAGGGAGGCATAAACCATAATGCAGCACTGGACCTGATTAAGTAGGCAAACTGAAGTCACATGCCATCATTTCTGTATGCAGATGCTTTTTACTGCATCAAATCTCTCACTTGTTGTCTCTGTAGAAGTTTATAAATAATTTTTATAATTTATAGACTGAAGCCAGAAAATGTGGAAAAGTGCAAGAGGATGCTCACAGTTTTAGCACGAGTTCAAATGACCTAATTTATTATTTTGATTTGACACTTGCAACTCGAGTATTTTAAAGATGTGGTTAAAACAGAAAACAGCTGCAATGTTTGATTAAGGTAAATGAGACTCAGCAAGAGTCCTTCCAGGTATTGTGCTAAGTATTTTCTGTAGCCCTGTCACCTCATTGCATCATCACAGTACCTGTGTAAAACAGATTCCCCCTAAACACTGTCTTAACTTTTTGATCTCAGATTCATATTTTATGTCAACTGCATGTTTATATCTCTTGACTACTTGCCCGTTTCTAATGCAGGATTTAACAAGTCCTTGTGCTGCTGACATTTTGCAGCCTGTTATTCTGTAGGCTGAATTTGAAGTCTTCTTTTAGTTAGGTAAAACAGAGCATTATTTTGCTGGTTGCAGTTTATTGGTATGTTAAGCTCCGCTGAGGCTCCAGGGATCAAAAAAATCAAGCTAAGACAAAAAGAAGAGAAAAGTGAATCAGCTGGGTTATATTAGTAAATAATTTAGAGTGCTTAAAATAACAATGTTCACACATTTTTAATTTAAAGCCTGCTAAATCCTTTTAAAATTCATTTGTATTTGCAATTACTTAAACTGTGAGCTGTGCACTGGAGGGAGCAAAACTATAGATTTTAAGTACGTAGCTGGAGGTAATATATAAATTCAATTGATCAGTCTGGCAGAGAATTGATGCCACAATTTGTACCCG
The DNA here is from genome assembly GCF_030490865.1 of Poecile atricapillus. Lineage (NCBI taxonomy): Eukaryota > Metazoa > Chordata > Aves > Passeriformes > Paridae > Poecile > Poecile atricapillus. The sequence goes on along the minus strand of NC_081266.1, from coordinate 3,636,799 downwards.
GTGGCACTTTCTCTTTCTTACCCGACTGGCTTAGAACATTATCAGAAAGTCAATATGATACGCCAATACAGTGATATACTTGCAGTCATAAGTCCCTTGTTTGGATTAAACCCTGGGTGCTCGCGCCGCGGGTTGGAATGGACAGACAGCCTGACTCCTGAGCCGTCCTGAGAGCTTCAGCTGGCTTCAACTTCCCAGGTTTCATGTGGTTATCAATGGCCCCAGCAGCCAGGCAAAGCAGTCACAGAGGATGTCTGTCTCTGCAAGGCAGGGAAGAGTGCCTGTGCAATGCTCCAGTCTGGCTGCAGCTCCGCCGGCAGCTGCCTGTCTCTGACGGGCTCTACGCTCGGCGTGATCGGGTTTCCTTTATAACTCTGCTCTAGCCTCGTGTTTTGGTTCTCTCTCTTCCTCGTAATTTATTAATGATTTCACCTCCCCTGCATTCTCTTTTGAAACCCTTCCATTTTATAAAAGGCATCTTTATGAGGCTTGATGAGGAATGACTTACAAAGTCTGCCTTTCGAGGATGTGACTTTCTTTATTTGTGCCTTCATTGAGAACTAAATCAGGCCGCCAGCCACTAATTTCAAACAAAACACTTATTTGAGTAAAAACCCATTATGTCTGCTGTGACATGTAAAACTAGAAGGTCATCCACAAATTTGCCCTGCATTTATTTTCCTCACAGGATTTTCAGTTGTGTATAGTATGTACAGTAACATCTGACACTTCATGGCACATGTTAATTTTTTTCCTGCAGCAGTGACCCTTCCCTCTCCACCTACAGAACATGTGATGCTTAGAATCAGAGAAATAGCGTGGAGAGCTGTTGGGTCAATAGTTGTTTAACCCTCCCTGTGATAATGCAGAATTATTCTAGCCAGTGCACCACAAGTACTTTGTTTTGTGCAGCTTTAAGTGACACAGCTGATTATCTCATCCACGCCTTCCCCTGCTGGCACTCCAGTACACTTCATTGTTAGGAATCTTTTCCTGGTCTTTGTCTAAATTTGCCTGGTTTATACGTGATAGACCCCTAATCACTTGCTCTCTCTAAAAAAGTTCCCACTTTCACCGCTCTTTTTGAATACTCTCTGTAGTTCCCATGGGTTCTACTGTGGAGCAGTCTTTAAGAATGGACTGCTTTCAGAGGCACAGGACTTTTGTTTCTTCCCTTGATACAAGGGCTGGGAAATTCCTCTCATGTTACAATTAGAATATAAGGGGAGAAACGTGGCTGTTTTTCTTAGATGAAGAGAGAATTCTGAAACCTCTCAGTTCACTGTGTCTTGTGGTTTACAGGATTATATTTTCTATTTTTGCTAATGTGATTTCATGTAATAGCTGGAGAAGGAAAGTGCCAGATTTATTTGGTGACCTGATAAAGTCAATTGTAGCAAGTCCACGTGGGTAAAGCTCTCCTGCAAACACTCATATATGCACTTGCCTTTATGTTCATGAGTAGTTTTGTTTTCGTGGATAAAGGAAAGCTGACATGTGAGTGTCAAAAGGACAGGGTTTCAGGCCACAGCTACAGGGCTAGGCAGTTAAATGTTTGTGTAGTACAGAAGATGCACATAAATTTCCAGTGCCCTCCATATGTCCATGTCAATGACTTAAGTAGAATGTGGGACCTCTAACCTTCAGGAATAAGGTGAGCTGTACTTGTTCTGGTGCTGTTTCATACTGATCTGCTCAATCTCCAGCGATAAAATCCTCTAGGAGTAGATTTGATTCAACTCATGACAACAACCCCCTTTTTGTTAGACTGAGATCAGGATAGAACCAGTCTCTTAATCCATTTGGCTTTTCTATTTTTGTACATTGATTGCTTATCAGGAAATAAATAAATGGGAAGGTAAAGGACTCGTGCACATCAGGGCAAAAAGCAATAGCCATTAAGCCTGTAACTTACAGTATATGCCCTTTTAGCAATAAGGACGCTGCTTGAAATTGTCAGTGTGACAGATTTACTCCTAATAGCTTAAGCAAATTTCACAGTTTACCCAGGTCATTTTGAAGTAAAAAACATTAATGTGTTTGGAATGAAAATTAAAGATTATAAACTTGGTGCACATCTGCAGAGAGTCAGCCATATGTTTCATGTGTTTATTTAAAATATTAGAAGGTTCTTGTTGAGATAGAATATGTTTCCTCTGTATCTATAATATAAATAATCTAAAGGCATTTAAATACATTTTGACATTTAAGCATATGCTTAAATCACTTTTAACATATTGATTCAGTCCCGTTCTACCAACACACACCCAAGACTGGAGAGTGTGGAACTTTATAAAATTGTTGGTACCATGCACAGGGGCTTTGTGTAGGTTCTCATTGTATCAGGAAGGAAGAAGGAAGGTAGGGAAGGATGAGGGTGTGGGTACCTGCAGTGTACAGTGAAGTGTTGGTCGTCTTCCCTCCTGGAACTGGGCTACCCTTGCATCTCCGTTCTCAATTCCTGTGGGGTTGAAAATACAGCCCCCTGTCGCCCTGAAAACTCAGCTTCTGAGCTTGCTGACATGGTTTTCTAAAGACTTTCCCAGGACAGTAACTGTAAACATAGATATGTGTACATTCTTTCTGTTACACGTCTTGTGATGGACATCTCTCATGGCCAGTGCTGTGACAAAGTGTTATCCTGACCATCCAATCCCTGGCTGTGGTCAGGAGCCTATAAATCCTGGAGGGAAAAATAAACCTCTCTCTTTCCTTCACCACACCTCGACCTGTGTCCGTGTGATCTGTTCATCTTCAGCGGTAACAGCCCCCCAGCCCCTCTTTTGCAGCACACTGTGTGTAATTTACCTAGAGCATATCACTGGATTAAGTGCAAGTTGTGCTTTGGACACACATTTGCACACACACGTTTCTTATTTCAAGGGTTTGATGAAGGCTCTTGGAGTTCTGCTCGCAATGGCTCAAAGGTGATCACTCTTTAGGCAGTACCACAATGTTAAGCAAAACTTGTTGAGTGAAAATCAACATCAGCTGCTCCTAAAAGCAGGAGGCCAACACCTTGGCTTGCTCCTAGAGTCACTGCTGTAATGGTAGCAGTGGGACACTTTAGAGAAACAGAGGTGGCATAAACAAAGCTTTAGGTCTATTCCACAGCATGCTGAACCTCTGGAAAATAATTCAGCACGTGTTTAAATAAAGAGGATGGTTCACCTGTTCACAGCTAACTTTTGAGGGATTGCTCAGGCGTTTACACATCTAATCTCTCTGCTGGACTGGGCCAGAACACTTAACATTCTGTAGGATTGAGCCCTGAGTGTCTAATTACCATAAAAAATATACAGTGGGGAATGATTATGCACTGGTAGGGGGGAGGGTAGAGTAACCCTAATAAATCTTTTTGATCTTTAATTTCTCTACTAAAGTATAAATCAGCTCTGTATTTTTCTAAAGCCTGGGTTGGTAACAGATATTAATGTAGCTGAGGTGAAAATTAAGATGGTGTGCCTGAATATTATTGCAAGGAGAGTTGACTGTATCACTGAGGGTGGGGTCCTGTGGGTAGATTAAGACAGTTTGTTGGTTGAACAGGATGCACACCACAACACTCACTTCCAGTGAAGGGACAGTCTTCCTCCAGCCCCCTTGGAAACCTATCCAAGACAGTATGTTGATGAAAATTACAAAATCCTTGTTTTTATTTTTTTAATTTTTTTTTTTGTAGAGGTGAATGCATCTAGATGTTTACACACTGAAAGATGTGTTCTGAGATCAACTCTGGTTGCTCACCTCAACTTTATTATTAATAATCCTTGAAGGCTGTAGATCCAGATTTCCAGTTAGCATGAGATTGCCTAGCACTGCTCTTTTTATGTGGGTTAGATGTAAGAAATGAATGTAGGCAACCTTAATTCTCTGTTAATGTTTTTGTGCGTATGGGAATATATTTATATGCACATATACTCACAGACATACAAGTAAAATATAGCAAAGATGCATTAATTTTACATTGATTCAAAATATTTACAATTTCAGTTAAGATGATCGTGCTAAAGTGACAGAAAATAGTAAGTATTAACTCTGCACTGTAAGTAATGACAAGTACTGTAGATCCTCACAGAAAAAAACAATTGCCTGTGGCATGCACACAATATTTAAATTGGTAATCTCAAAAGAGAGGATGCTTAGATTTTTCAAGCTTGTTTTTTGAACCTCTTATCTTAGCTGAGAATGTAAGTTTAGGAGGAGTTGATAATTTAGAGCCTGTTTTGTTTTTTCTTCTTGAGAGCTAAGAGACTGATGTCAGAACTTCCTGGATAGGAGCAGTGTTCTCTTTTATATATATATCTATATATCTTTTGATATATTGCTATGTAACTACAAGGATGAAATCTCACAATAATCTGGGTGAAGCTCAAAAGGTGAAGATACATTTCACCTGCATGGACCCATTTTGTCACTAGGTATTCATTTCATGACTTTTTTTCCCATTTGCTTCTAATTTTTTTTAATATTACATGACAGTAAATCACCTCTAGCCACACTCCTGAAAGCTACACTTGAATAGACAGGTAAGATGATATTCAGTAATTTTTATTCTTTTCAGGTCTAGAAGGGCAAAAGGAATTTCGTGGACCTTTGTTTGAGCCTTTCCTGGGTATGTTCATACCAAGTGAGTTCCTATAACTCTGCTTGGCCATGAGTTGGAGGAACAGTTCAGCACTCTTGTAAAATCAGAGTTTTATGCTCCTCACAGCCAAAAGGAAGGAAAGAGAATGATACCTCTCTAAAATCTGAGCACCGGGTCTGCAAAGAAAGCAGCTGACTGAAATACTTGCAGTTGCCTGGCAGTATGTGAAGAGCTTTGTTAAATGCTGAGGATGTACATGACATTGTCCTTTCCCTTTTATTTTTTCCCCCTATTAGACTCTCTTTTGGTAACACTGAGTCCTGAAATACTTCAGGGCAGGAAGTGCAGCTATAAACATTTCACAACATTGCTTAAAAATGTCTTTTGCATTCTGTACCTTTTAATACTTCCACACTTCAGTAGTTGTCCCTCAGTCAGGGAGTGCCATCACTTACTCGCTTGGGTAGCAGCTGAAAGAGAACTGAGGATCCAGTCCTGTGATGCACTGAGAAACTCCACGGAGGAATTAAATTGCTCAGGGTTACTGAGATTGCTCTGTGCCACATGGGTTCAGCTCTTTATTTGCTAAAGTCACCCACCTAAAGAGGTAACACGTACAGAAGGCAGAACCAGAGCTTTTGGAGGAAAACACCCAAGCCTATCATGCTTAATGTTATTTACAAGCAAGTTTGACATTTCTTATTTTCTTAAATTACATTTAGCTTGTTAAGAGGGATAAAAATCTCAGATTTTTTTTTTTTTCCTTTGCTTTAAGGATACCAGAATAATTATTCAAAGGAATATGTCAGGTCAAGTGTTAACAGTATGTGCTGTAAATTTAAAAAGTAAAAAAGGAAAGTAAAGCACCACACACAAGAACCAACCATCTGTTCCAAAAAGCTCTTACAGTTGTATCAGTCTTGGTAAGGATTTAAAAAATCCAGTACAATTTCTGTGTTAAGTTTTATTATAAGAATTAACAGATTTATCTTAATTAAATGATCCAGAGTAACTTCTGTACAATATATATTTACAATGAAATTATTACAGCCAGAAAGTACAAAATTTGAAGATCTTCTCATATGGCTGGATTTGTGGGAAAATAATATTGCCTAAGGAAGACAGCAGTTTTCAAAAACACTACCTTCAAAATATGATGTAAAGTAACTGAATTCCTTTAGTGTAGAGCCCATGAAATATTAAGAGAACTTGCATTTTCCTCCCATTGCTGACTGAACAAAGTACAATGACTATTGGCATAAAAGTAGTTGGTGGCAAAAAAAGTCAGACGTCATTTTTTTGGCTGGAAAAGTCCTCAGCAATTCTATTGTCCATAGCTGGGACTGCAGGCCTGCAGCTTTATTTTACTCAAGATTTAGGCTTTTTCTGTGTGTTAACTGTAAAGTACAACAACTCTAGGCTCGGCTCTTAGTGGCAAGGAACCTGTTTCCTTAGGAACTACAGTGTTAGCTGTTTGATTCAAGCCTTGAAGAAGACAGCAAATAGTGAATATGATTTTTTCTGGTGAGCCAGATGATAAGAGGTGCATTAAAGGAAGAGGATGAGCAGGAGGTGGGGTGAAAAAAGGGAAAGAATGAAAGAATACAGACTGCTCTGGCTGGGCAAATTAAGCATGCCTGAGTTCTCTTTTCGTGGTACGTTCTATGATCTGCATTGCCTTCCAAGTTACATCTCAAATGTGAGCTGAGTAACACTGTGGAACAAAGTCCTGGGAAACAAAGCATTAATTCACATAACCCAGGGAATTAATTCTGTACCAGGGCAGGGTACAGATCCAGAGGCCTGGAGAGCAGAAATGTGGCTCTCAGTGAGTATGATCTGGTGTTTTGGCCTCTGCCATGGGGTGTTGTTGTAGCCTCCTGCTCCCACTCCTGCAGCATTTGGCTTGTGGATTTTTTGCAGTGTGCACTTCTACTGAGCAGCCACCACAGCCTTCCCTCAGCCCCTCTACTCTCTGCTCCTCTGCTCTTTGTGAGCATCTTCTGCTGAGCTCCCTCGTGTTTTCAGCGCTCATTGGAGGTTTATGGCACTGGATACTAATTAGTCTTCCCAGCATGAACTCCCTCAGTATATTATTACAGCAATGAAAATATCACTACTTGCCTAAGTGTTTGATCTTAAGTCAACCTATCTGTAGGTTTTGGTCTGAAGTTGGGGTTAATCCCAGACTGAACATCTACAGATTTGAGAGGAATTCTGATCAGCAATTTTACAGGCAGTTCAGGTTTATTAGTAGTTAGAGTTATGATTGGGCTTGACTCTCGTGTCTGGACTGATCCTGAAATGTGCTGATCTTTTGCTCTTTTGACAGAGCCAGAGAAAAAAAAAAACCCAGTTTGGATCTATGTGAGAGGCACCGTGTTGCTCTTTTATTCAGCACAATGCACTGAGCATGTTGTGTGCAGTTTTCCATATTTAATGGCTCTTTTATCAAACAGAGTTGCTTTAAGCAATGGAATAAAATGAACTGTGTGCAAGTTGTTTCCTTGGCTTCCGATATCCCCTCTCAATCCAAGTTTGCCATTCCCCTATTGACTGCAAATCAAACTGAAAGTATAAAAAGGGAATGAGAAGTTTTATCTGCTTCCATTAGCAAATACTATATCTAACAAAGAGATACATTTAATGAATAAATAAACACATAGGAGGCACACAGATGTTTTGCCCGAGTTTTAGGTTTTGATTTGGGTTTTTTTTTTTGTTTTTTTTTTTTATAATTTCTGAAGAACACAGTTGAATCTCCTTAATTGGCACAGGGGCCCTTACCAGAAAGAGGAACATGACAATTAAGCAATCAGTCCAGTGATCAGAGGTGCCATGGAATATCTCTGCACCTTTTGTGTTGGTAGACAGTAGGTGCCAAATCCACAGCTCATGTAAATTGGCACAGATTTGTTGATCCCAAATGTTCTGGCCCTCAGTTTGGGCACTTGTGTACTGGAAACATTTTAACTTTCTCTGCCAATGTCAAGCCTCCTTTGTAAGCAGAAGGGGAAAACAGCAGAAATGAAGCAGGATTTGTGTTCTGGGACACTTGTGTCTGCTCCAGTGCCTCTGCAGGCACCAAAATAGATTTCAGATTAAAATGTAGACATGGAAGGAAGATGATCTAGGTATAACAACACCTACCCCTGACCTTGAAGAAGTAAGTTTATCTCTCTGTAGCAGATACTATGACATTCCAACCTGTAAAAGCAGAGTTATGGTATCATGCCACTGTGCTGAGGTTGTCCATATCTATAAAAAAGGGTCAGTGCAGTGAGACAGGAGATGTTAGAGAAGCTAAAAAGTCCATAACTTTTTATTAGGAATTAGCCTCTGCCATTTATGGCTTTCGTATTCACTTATGTGTGTGGTCATAATCTTTCATCTGGCCACTGTGACTCCTGTAAGAGGTTAATTTGTAAGGGTTAATTCTGAGAAATTTCTATGTAAATTTGTCCTCAGGGAGGGACAGGCCAATTAGAACTACCTCTTATGGTACAATATTTGTAACTTCATAACCTTTACTAAGCCTTTAATATGGCTTCAGGAAAAAAAAAATCCTCTGTGGTTGGTTTTCAGGGAAGATCCTAAGGTACATAAATATGAACTGAATTTTAAAACATTACTTGAACTTAGGTTCTAAATCTATATTCAGACACCCAGAGAAGTGAAAAGATTTTTCAGAAGTGCTGAGAATTGAAATTTGAGTCCAGTTTGCGTTGGTGGAAAAGTTGCCACTTCTGGAACCCAGCTCACTGATCAGATATCTAAATATGGATCTAAACTGTAATTTTCAAGCGTTCATCTCAACATAACTATCCAGACCATGGAAAATCATGATTTTAAAGACTTGCTTTTCCTCCCATTTCTCAATGAGTGCAATTGCAACCAAAGCTGTTTATTTCCCAACCCCTTTCCCCTGCTGTGTCTGAAGGTAGAAATATTTAATGGATTTGTGTGGACTACATGCAAAGTACATCTAAGGGCATTTGTAAGAACAATAAATTATTTTTTCTTCTGATAAAATCTTTCCTGTAAGATTTGAAGATGCTGCCTTTGATCCTCAGCACTGGGCAGTGTGGGAAGAGGATGCAAGGATGCTAAACCTCACTGATTTTCATGGGAAAGACATGGCTTTGCCATTGCCATCATTTGGAGGTGCTGCCCTGGATGTTTTGTGACCTTTCTGTGTTCTGAGAATATTTTATGGGTAGATGGTGTTCTCCTTGAGTAGAAAAACATCATCTCCTGCGTAAAGTGGGCCTGTGTATTTTAGAGAAAATGTTAAAATATTTACTCTCTTCAACTTTTTCTTCTGACAATTTTTTTGCTCCTTTTTAGTTTTCTTGGACTCATCCCACTGCTCTCCTCCCTCTGCCCCAAATGGAGGTGGCTTCTAATTTAAAGCTGACCTTTGCTGGGATCTGTGGCTTCTAAGAGTGCTTTACCCTTTGTTGAAGTGGTTTTTAACTTTACTTTATATTTTAAAAAAAGATCAGTTGGGAGATCCTAATGCTCCCAATTCAGCTTTTTTACTAACAGTGCAAGTTAAAAGTCAGTATGGCTGAGAATAAGGGATACAGGGGAGAACATGAGCAAAGGAAAGTGCATATTGATGCACCAGAGTAATGCAGAGGAACCTTTTCACTGAGGTGGTCTCATGGCTTCTGAGTAGAGTCCTCTAGGTAAGGATTGAATATATTTACTGCTCAGTCATATCCAAAAATCTCTTGAAGATGTTGTAAGAGAGCATTGAATCCCCATGACCTGTATTAAACTTAGAAACCCCACTGTTGTCTGGAATTTTCATCCTCAGATAAATATTGAAATTATTGTAATTTTTATGTTTAAAAAAATTTTCTATAAAGCTCTCATGTCTCTGATAACACCTACTATGCTTTCATTTTTACCAATCAAGTTCATAATTAATTTTTTAGATTTCTCTTTTTTTTATAGTATAAATTCACTTGAAAAAATGGGAGGAGGGACACAGAGGCAGTGGTGGGAGGGAGGAGGACAGGAGGTTAGGATTTTCTCCTGAACTAAAAATTCAATTTTTGTGTCAAGTAGCATTTTGTAGATTTCTTCAGAGCAAGTTTCTTAAGTTTTATTCTGAAGGTTTGGGCTTGGCAAAACCCACGTATCCCATTCCCTACATGTGTGTTTGTTTTAAGATTTTTTAGGAAGTGTTTCACTCATACAAACTATTTTCATTCAGATAAAAGTCTTCTGAAGGACACAAGACCTGCAAAGCCTCCTGAGGTCTCATACTGACTTGGATTTTATGACAACACCATGTTGAATTCCCACAAAGGATTTAATCCCACTCCTTAACATCAAAAGGAGACTGATTCATAAAACATTACTTCTATTTTTTTTTTCTTCTCCTTAGAATCTTGCTATAGATCTTTTGGAAATGGAAGTAGATATTGTGTGTTGAATTGATTCGTAGTTAAAAAAAAAAGAAATCCAGCCCTGGAAGTGTAAGTATTGGCCTGAGAGAAATATCCTGGCAATTGGACAACTTTAATTTCTTAAAAATCAAAAAATGAGGGGAAAGAACAAAAAAGTGCCCATAAAATACATGAAACAGATGAATTTCTGTAGCTGCAACATTAATATATCAACACTGTCAAAAAGTCATAATTGTCTCAGCACTGTAACATTATTTATTTAATATTGAGAAGCTATTATTGCACTCTAGTTAAGAAAAAACACTCTTACCTTAAAAATGCATGAAAATAATATTAAAAATTAACACTAAAACTATACAATGTGGCAGTAGGAGGCTCAGCAAATTGATAATGGAATAAGGAGACTTTCAAACCAGGTCAGAAACTACTACATGACATTTTGATGACATATGAGAGATGAGACATAAAACATACCCATTTCCTAGGACAAAAAAAATGAGCCCATTTGTAGAATTTTGCCATCAAATAAAAGCACAAGATACTGAAGGATGCCTACAATAGTGAGACCAAGCATGGAGTGAGGGACTTTACAGAGTGAGCTTGGCTTTCTTCTGGAGCAAGCATTTCCTAAAGCATGCTGACAGAGGAGCACAGTGAGCATTCAGGGCTCCAATCCATGTGATGGGTGGAAATGTACAAATCCCAAACAGGAAATGTTCCTCTGCTGCTAACTGCTCATTTAAGTGCTGTTCATGTTCACATGGCAGTGGGGCCTGAAGGCAGTCAGCAAGTTTGTCCCATGACACTGGATGTGTTAAACAAAGACCTGTGGTAAAATCCACGTGCCTTGTTCAGTTCCCTGTTGAAAATGTGAATTAAAGTTTATCCATGAAGAGTTTTTACCTCTGGCATCGAGTCTGGCCACATCGAGTCTGACCACAGCTCCTCAGGGCCGTGGGTTGGGTTTCTTGTTTTTACCTGGGTTTCAAGTGGACTCTGCTCAAATTAATTGTGTATTTGGCTAATTTTTTCTTCTCTGATGGAAGTAGTACTGCCATGGAAAAACATTCATGTAATATTTGTATTTGCAAGATGGGAATGGTGCGTCTTTAGATCATCCAAAAGGGACTCTGTCCTGGAAATCCTGTGTTGTTGAGAACCTGCAGAAACGGGGAATGAAAGAGTAAAAATACCTGTCCAAAAAAGTGAAGGAATCATGAAGATAAATGACATGTGTGGTTTACAGAATAGCTGTAATGAAGCTAAGTGGGGTTTCTAGGAAGAACAAGGTATCACTTTTGTGATAGAAAGATGACAAAGTTGCAGTGACAGTAGCAAAGTAAATAACAGAAAAACAAAAAAAAAACCAAATCCATTGTTTTATTGCACACTTTCCTCCACCATTTAACCATTACCTTTACCATTAACCATTTCAGCTTTCCTGCTGTTGTTCTTGGCCCTATTGACCCATCTTTTATGGTGTATTCTTTATTCTTCCAGGGAGTGTTTCAAACCAGTGACCAGAAAGCATCTTTAGTCAGTCACACATTTCAAATTCCCTTGAAGAACTTCCTTGACCAGGCACAATCTCTTCTTGAGCACTTAAATTTGAAATTCTTTCATTTTTCTCCATTCTGTATCTTCCTGAGCTCGATTTTGAAGAACTATTTGTCTCTCCAAACTGAGTTTTTTTTCTCTCATAATTTTGAATTTATTTTTACACTCTTGGGTTGAGGATCCCTGTGAAAAGGTTATGAGGTTTCACAGGACAAAAGGATGCTCTAGCACCACTAAAGTGATCTCATTTCAGAAACATTTACTTTGTGGGAAGTGTTTTTTTAACATCCCAACTAAACCCAACAAGGAGCAGTATGTTTGCATTTGACACATGCAGAAGCACAGGGAGAACAAAACTCCCACCTAGTTTATTTGTGAAACATCTTCAAAGATAAAATAAAATACACTTTAAGAGGAATGATTATCAAATATAACAATTTCTTTATGTTCCCTTTGTAGAGGGTGCTGCCCTGCCTTTACCACTCTGACCCCAGCTGCTTACAGCTAGAATTATCTAATTGTCTTTTTTCTTCTGAATAAGATTTCATCCGAAAAACCAGATTTTGGGTTCAGGCTTCAGATGTCTTTGTTTTAGAGGAAGTTGTAGGATGAGTTTTATCTTCAGAATGCCTTTCTTTAGGTACCTCACGGTAGGCATCCTTCTTAAAACAGGAGTATTATGGTTTATAGAAAATACATTATTACTATAGGTTACAATTGTAGGGAAAAATGACAGTGGTGCTTAAATGTAGCTTGACAGTCTGCATAGCAGGCACCAGCCATCTGTGCTATGGCAGTACTGTTTGTATTTTAATGTTTAAACATACAGCAAAGATAATTAAGAATAACTATAATTAAAAATGATTACAACAAATTACTTTTCCCTCAGCAGTGATGTGTGCCTGTAACTTATAAGTTACTTGATGCAGTAACCCTTTGGTAAAGCAGATTTGGTAGTTTTGCAATTCCCAGCGTTTCTGACAGTTCATAGATTTTTCAGGGGCTTTTATTTTTATTTTTTTTTCCCAAATGATGAAAGAATTTTACGCACTGGGCTTCATACACCTATTTGATGCACAGTAATTATCACTGAAATTTCATTCTTCATATCAGAATCTTCACTCTTTTTATTTTTTTTTTTTCTTTTTCCTGAGACAAGATTAAAAGTAGCATATTTTTCAAGCTATGGAAATAAAAATGACAAGAAAAGAACACAAACTCACACATTTATTTTCATTTTCAAAGAAAAATATTAATATTTGCTCTTGACAAAAAGAAAACAAAATTTGAAACAGAAAAAAAAAAACAACTTTTAGGATAAATTAATGCATTATCTGTTGTAACTTTCTATTCCTAAGAATTATAAACACATTTTGCAGCCCCAATTGCATAAAGCTTTGAATTCCCCCCTTGTCTTGTTTCCTGTGGATTCTGTTGATGGGTCCTTGGTGTCTGTCCTCATGGAGATGAACTTATTTAAAGTACATGGATAGGGTTAAAGACAATTTTTCTTAACCAACCATGAGCAGAATTTCACTTTCTGAGCACCTCATTTTGAAGATATAAAAGGACAAAAAAAGAGAGCAGTTCCTGCACTGGCTCTGGAAATCCCTTCCTGCTCCAGTTCCGTGTCCTTGGGCACAAGGAAGGAGGTTGGATGTGGCCAGACCATGGGTGCAGGCTGAGAAACCAGAAGGTGCCCTGATATTCCTGTGGTAGACATCATCTACATCTTCTACGGTGTTCCTAATCATCCTTCCTAATCATTTCACATGGCTTTGGTCCCAAAGACTCGACACCAGAGGCACCAGCAGCTTCTGAGAGGCACAGTTTCATTTCAGAATCCGAGCTGTTCCTGTTCAGTAGGGTTTTTTTGGCTTTCTTAGAGAGAGTTGGATTGTTTGATTGATTGCACATGAAGCTGTTTGTCTGTCTATCCATCACACATCAGTTTAGATGGAACAGTTTTTAGCAGCTCATTCAATACCTAGTTTTTCGTGATGCAAATAAACTTACTGTCACAACTACCATGAGATGACTTGTAATAATTTCAGGGAGATTCTAAAGTAATTTGACAGATGAACAAACAAAGAGTCAACATTTACATACGCCTGCTTGGCATTTTTGAGGCAGAATCAGAATGGTGGGTCAAGATACTTTGAATTCATTAATTGATTGAACAAGAACAAAAATAAAAGAGAAAATTGTTGTCCAGGCTACTGCCCCTATTAAAGCCATCTCTGCCTCATTGGCAAATCTCCTAAGAAAACTATTTTGGACTACCACTCCTGCTTTCTTCCCAAAAACTGATAGTTGCCACTTTGCAGAAACCATCCTCTGAAGCTGCTCCAGAACTTAGCTGTGCTTGACTGGACATCAGTGATGTGGCCTGGTGTAAAATCAGTGATAGGTGAATTAAAAGGCACACCTTTGTAAACTGAGACTGCCAGGGTGACATTCCTCTTGCCCTGAAGGTGACAGAGGAGTTGTGCAACCTCAGAGGAGGCCCAGCTGTGGAGAACTGAGTGGTTTCATCACATGCTGGTCACTTAGATTATCAGAATGAAGGGAATATGTAAGCGGGATATGAATAAAACATTGCAATAATGTGAAGAAGAATCCAAATACTTTTCCAAACCTAATGTTTTATTTACCACTCTAAGTAGTTTAGTGCTGTTCTGGCATGTAATATTTGATGGGTATTATGTTTTATAAAGTTTGCATTGATAAATGTATCTGACTTTCATACAGGGGGACCACATGCTCTCCTTGCTTGATAATAATATTCCTCAGTTAGGCTGATTACATCTCTGTTTGAAATTCATTTCAGGTTTAAACGGTGTGGGCCAAACCCAGCCCTGGTGCAAATCTTCTTGTTCCAATGGAACTCCACCAGAGGAATGTTTGACCCTATGGGTTAATGTAATGAAAAGATAACAGCATACTGTATGATCACATAAATTAAAGATGGGAAATACCAATTAGGTCAGCTAGCCCTTACCCGGGGGACCAATTTAGAGTGTTCCCTACACTCTACTCTTGAGTGCTTTGCATTGTTTTAAGAAACTCATGCAATAAGACTCATGTCTTGGGAGACTACGTGGTAGACCATCAGATATATCACCACTAAAAACTGTTTTTTTCAACACCCATCTCAATTTTTTAAAAATTCTCGGATTTGTCACAAGCTCTCTGATTCACTGTATACAACAGTATTTTGGGTTTTTTCTATTGGCTTTTCACAAGATAGATCCCACATGTTTTCAATTATCCCTTACCTTGGATTCACTCAGAAATAGAATATAGGAGAATTATTATTATTATTATTATTATTATTATTATTATTATTATTATTATTATTATCATCATCATCATCATCATCATCATCATCATCATCATCATCATTATTTATTATTATTATAATAATAAATTGCCTTGGTCAAATAAGAATTAAAAATACATATTTTTGTCCTCACAGATGAAAAAGACATGGGAAAAAACTGATGTTATTTCTGTTTTTTCTGTTGTTTTTTGGTGGGTTTTTTGTGGGTTTTTTGAGAGGAAGATCGGAAACATAAATACAGAAGCAATTAGGTTTTACTTTCCCACAGATAACTCGAAGTAGTACTGGAGATTCCAGGCTCAGATGAGATAAAAGCCAATTTCCAGATGCATCTGCACCACTGCACTCTCCTGGCTACGAGGCTAACACAGACATTCGAGCTGTCATGTACCAGAGGGGTGTCAGAATGTGACTTGGGCAGGAAAATGTGGTGAGAGCTTTCCTCCAGAGCCACTGGCTCATCACAAAAACACCTTGGTCCTGAGTTTGTCCTTTCAGGAAAAACAAGGCTCTCCAGTCTCTGAGTGGAGCAAATCTTGGTTTTAGCAGGAGAAGCAGGCTGTGACCCAGAATGTGCTAAGTGGATTCAAAAGTTGTTCAGAAATTGATTGGCTCAATTGTGTCTCGTGCTGCCACAGTACTTTTTGTCCAAGGCAGACTTCAAAAATTTGCTTTGGACTACCTGGCTTGTCTCACAGCCAGATAATTAACTTTGGGGTCTTTAATTTTAGAGTTTATATTGTACCAGGTTAAGTATTTGATCAGGTAGTACAGTGCCTGCTAATGTGAATTATTCATAATTTCGAGGGGGGGGCACTCATACAGCCCGGCTTTGATCCCTAATTGTTAAATGATTTGGTTTAGATGAGGAGCCTAATTTCACAAAAATCCTAGTACAAGCAATGTAATGGCAATGACAACTTCAGAAACCCATTTTAGACTTATATTAAGTTTTCTTTTGCTGTTTTTCTTTTGCAAGAATTCTTGAGAACTCTTTTGTGAATTCTCAAAAAATGATTCTGCTTTTGCCAGACGTCAAGGCCCCTACAAGAAATACCTTGAATAATTTGAATAATTTCCTTCCTTACTTGCCTTTTTGAAATGGTGGAAGAAGGTGATGAGGTACATGTAGTAAGTCCTGTAATAATAATGGTAGCAGTAACTATAGAAAAGCTTTTTTGAAGTATACACATCTGTCTGAAAGTACAGATCTGAAATGACTGAAAAACAGAAAGAATGGAGAAAAGTGAGGGAAACAGAAGATAGGCCGAAAAATAGAAAAGAACAATATCTGAAAAGGATCCAAATGAAATGAGTTAGGGTAACTGAAATAACTTAGAAGCACTGAAATATTAAAGTGAACATTATGTTAATATTAAAGTTAATTTTTCAAGGCCCACAACATCAGAAATGAAAGCATATTAATATTATTAGTTATGTATTGCTTAGAAAGCATGCAGTAAGCTTTCCTTGATTCATGAGCTCATTCTGCAGGACTGTCACCAGCCAAGAAGCCACACTGTCACTGAAAGCAACAGAACTTTTATTTTTTTTTTAAACTGAATTAATTGAAGGAAGAATGACAGTTTTAGAAGCACGGCTGGTATTTGTTGGGCAGAATAACAGGCAGGCAGGCTGTTGTCTGCACTGAGTTTTGCTCGGGTTGTTGTCTACACCTCAGACCCCAGGGGTGGAACCAGGAGTGGCAGGAAAACGAGTGGTGTCCTAGTTTAGGGCAAATTAGGGAGGAAAACTCCAAATGGGGATTTCCCCAGGGAAATGCCCCTCCTCACTTTCTGGTCCGGGAAAAGAAAGAAAAAAAAAATTCTTTGGAGAGAAGTGGAAAAAGCTGTTTATTTAACAGAAATTGAGTAATATTAAATAATAATAAAACCTCTTGCTGTTGGATGGGATGGCAAGTCTAGGAAGAAAAGTCCTTTTCATGTGGTGTAGCTCGGCTCGCTCAGTTTCTTATCAGTCCCTCCGGCGCTGGAAAGTGCCGAGGCCCAGGCCCCGGTGGGCCACAGGCGTGAGCTCCCGGGGTTTGGCTGGGTGTTCAGTCCAGAGCAGGCTTCCACAGATCCAGGAAAAAGGGAAAAACAAAGGTCCAGGGAACTCCTCTGTCTCAGCTAGCTAAAACTGACTAAAAGCCAGAGAGAAGCTCTGTCCCGCTGTCTGTCCGTGCTGCAGACACCACAGTCCAGGAGCGAGATGTGTGGGAGGGATGTTTTCCTTTAACACAAACTGCGGCTTCTTCTACCCCCCTCTCTTGCTCTCAGAGCCAGTTTTAAAGGTGCAGAACTTAATATATAACATAAACCAGACGACTGGGGATACCAGTATCATAAAGTCACCCCAGGACAAGTGGCTGCCAATCCTCCCCAGCAGAACCCTCCTGCCCCAGGAGCTGGTGCTGCACATCCTCCTTCCCCAGCAGCAGGGAGGCAAGGGCAGGGAGACACAGCATCTCTTTCTTGGAACCACACAACTCCCCACCAGCTTTTACAGTTGTTTTACAGCCCCCTTTTGTTTTTTGTCACCTCCGTGTCACAGGATGGCTCCCAGCTCCTGCTAGGGGCCAAGTTAATTTAATTTATGTAAGATGTATATGTTGATAAGTGAGAACATGGAGTTTAAAAATGACTAACATTGCTTCAGACAGAGTGCCAACATCCTTAAATTGCCTTTTAGATCTACATTCATGAGAGAGAAGAGAAAAACAAAGGATGGCACTTTGCATACTGTTCCACACATTCTAATAATACACCATAGACTCTTAGTTTTGCAGAAAGCATCTGCTGAATTTATGTATAAAAAATTAATAAGAAAGATAAGATGTAATGAAACACGGTAAAGAATAGAAATTCTAAAGATAAATCTTATTTATAGCAGACCTTCTTGAATAACTATGTTAGGCTTTAGTTGGGTCAATGACCAAGCTCAGATACACAATAAAAAATTATCTTGGGTCAACTTAAATTAAAAATGATCAATTTTCCTTTAACATTCTGAAAAGCTAAACCAAATTATTTCAGTTCAAATTAAATGTGTCATTCAGATTTAAACAAAAGGTTTTGTTTAGCTTCTTGACTTCCATTGACTTTGTTAAAGCATAGAAATATTTAAAATACAAACGTTGTCCATTTGTAAATTAAACTAAATCTAGATTAAAATGGGAATGTCTTTCATTTTGTAGCTACTGGAAAAAAATATTTCCAATTTTCTTTTCATAATTTCTGACTAAAAGTTACCTGGAATTGTCACACTCTTCTTGACCCAAATAAGTTTTTTGGTTTTTGTTGTTTTGTTCATGAATAAAGTTTTCAGCTGTGAGATTTAGAAGGAGAATGGCCAGTTAAATATCATGTATGTATTCAGTAGCCTGAATACAAAACACACAGAGAATTCCTATAGAGATGTTTATGCATAGGCATTTATGCCATGCTTCCAAGGACCTACTGATTATCATTTAGCTTTCATAAAGCTTGAGAACAAAAGAGATGTTTTTGGAGGAAATCTCTGCCTAATCAAACACCTGAATGAACACACATGAGTTTATTATTCTTCATATGGAATTTCAGGAGGCAATCATCAAATAAAATAGTTTTTTTCAGGACGTTTGTATAGAACTCAAAAGGAATGGCTCTAAGTACTGATGTTATTCATCCATAGCTTTGTATCATGCCTGTATGTTTTGATTTCTTTTTTACATTTTGGAGATTTTAATATTCTTGATAAACACTAGAACAAATTTCCTTGTCTTCAGCCATAAACTGTGCCATATGGAATGGTTCCAAGTCCTTGTGGCTCAAGACATGTTGTGGGGGACCAAAGGAGACAAATATTCCAGGCATTTCCTGGTTTTGGGATCTACCAGGGCAGTTGGCAGAGAATTGATTCTAATCCAAACGTTCCCAAAGAGATATTTTTTTCTCTTACGAGCTTCTCAGAAGTTTGTAAAGCCTCTAACGTGGGACACTTGACAAGTTTGTATGACAGGAAGTTCCAAAAGTTGGTAAGCAAATGCTGACTGGTGAATTCCTGGAGTGAAGGAGGATGATTCCTGAGCTGTTGAGCTCTCTCTCTCATTTTGCTCCATCACTTTTTCCGTTGCCACCCCTGCAAAATCTGTTTCTTTGTGTTGACAGACTACAACTTAATGTATGAAATCAAATCATTTGTTTTGCACTCATTTTCAGTAGCTTATCGTAACTTTGTGTGATTTGACCTTTGTATTCCTTTCTCATCTTTGACTTACACATGCCGTGCTTTCTTTATACCCTATCTTTGATTTGTATGTTAGTACATGTTTCATGTTTCCTTAGGCTCTGAGACTGCTGAGTGTTGCATAAGATCACATTACTGCTCAAGTGAAAAAAATCAGTGAGAAAGCTCAGAGCTGAGGAAAAGGCCGATTTCTTGCTTTTCTTTAGTTGCTACAAACCTTGGTTATTGACAAAAACTTCCTTGTATACAAAAGCACAAGGGGGCAGCATTACATTAAAATAAATTGTTGCACTGTGTGTGTGTGTGTGTGTGTGTGTGTGTGTGTGTGTGTGTGTCTACTGAAGAATAACCATGTAGGTAATGCTAAGGTTGCAGAAAAAAAATTGTTATTTCAGTTTTTCAGACTGCTTTATTAGTTTATGTGTCCTGATGGCATTGGTGAGCTGGAGGAAAAAATAATTCTGAGGCTGTAGAGGGTTTTTTTACTTTCTCTTGTGTGGCAGATCCTTCATACATCTTCTTTTCCCGGCTTTCCCTCATCAATAAATATTTATTTGTGTTTTAAGGACCAGCACAGGTTTTCAGAATATTTTCTTCCATTACTACTGATATGAATAAGAACTCTTTGCTCCCTCATTGATACAGGACAGGCTCTGGACTGCAAAGGATTTCTGCCAACCTTGGAAACTTTCAAAATTTATCAAGGACCTGTTTGGAAAAGACCAGTTGAAATGGCTTGTGGCAATTCTTCTGTTAACACTCTGAACTGATGTGCAACTGGCTTGGTACAGATTCCTAAAAATGTGGTTTTGGGTGGAAATACTTTTCTGTAGAAGTTTACCTTCAAAGAGCAAGAATGTTCATGATGACTTTGCAAGAATCTGGTCATGTTCACAGTGTCATTGTTTTCCTGACATTCATTACAAACTGTTATTTTCCCAATTTTGAGTAATTGAAATCCCCAGTGTTTCTTGTATGGAATTAATCATCTGAAGCACTTTCTAAAACCTGAATGCTGCTACTGTAGATTTGTCACTTCCAGTTTAAATTGACTGCAAGGTCTGAACCATCTTTGCTGGGTGGGTCATTTTGATGCTATGCCCAAAGGGTGCAACCTAGTGATTTTATTCCAGGAGGTGTCGTGCCAAGGATTGATGTGGCTCTATAATGGTTCAAAACATCTGAAATATAAAAGTGATCTTTTGGTTTTCAACTCTGCCTAGTTTTAGACAAGAGGAGTACACTTAGGGACAAGTCTGAGTGCCAGCTGAAAAATGGCATCATTGTCTAGGGAAGGGTGTCAGTACTTGGTTGCAAAGACTTAACTCCAGCTATTATTTAGGTTTTGTCTCTAGGGATGCAAATATTTTCCATATTATTTGGCATCACCTTCTGGGAGCACTCCAGGGAGTACTGTGTAATTCCATTTGTGTGAAGGATTGCTTCCACCTGTGTTAATACATCCACACGTCATTCTCACATAATTTATAATGAATTTTATAGAATTCAGTTCTGGAAGGGAGAGTTGGTAAGATTCTTCCAAGGCCTGACTCTCGAGAGGCTGAGACCCCCTCAGCAGTCAGAGGTTGATGACATTCAGTTTCCTGGGGTTGTCTCAGAAGATAAACAGAAATTAATGCACTGCACAGTTATGTGCATCTGTTTTAACTAAAATTTTGCTCAGATGAAAACTAAAAAATTGGTGTCTGGCTGTTGGCCACATGGCTAACCACAAATGCCATTAATCTTTGACAAATTTCAATCCTCCATCTAAGGAATTGTTTGCTTCTTTCTTTCCCTGCCAGAAAGGCCTGAGTAATTTATAAAATGGGGACTTCAGGACTGAACTACATAAAATTGAAAGTTTGGTAACAAAATTTTTTAATTTTTTTTTCTCTCAATATGCTCAGAACCTAGAAAGATGACAGAGGATCCTGTTTTAAGAAGGAAAATTTATGATATTAACTTCAAGATAAAAATATTTGAGAGAATATTTTTATTGCCCTTTTTCTTCCAGTTCTTTCATTAAGTGAAAAATAAACACTTATTTTGAAGCCAAATGAATGGGTCGTGTCACTCAGTTTGAGTTCTGTCACCATGTTGCTATTATAAGTAATCTGACTATGAACTTTGGGCTTAGAAATGGTTTTAAAACTATAAAAATATTTCCTTTCTTTCCAACAAACTTGAATCTTTGTATTTCACTCTTTCAGCTGTGTTTTTGACCTGTTATTATGTTAAGTGTAGCCTTACGTACTTGGAGAATTTTTCCTGATTTTTGTGCTTGGCAACTGTGAGAGCCTCTCTCAGATCCTTTTTTGTCCTCCAAGCTTGTAAAATGCAACTTTCCCACAGTTCTGAAAATCTAGTTACATTACTGTGGCTGTCTTTTCTTCATAAAAAAACAAAACAACTGTAAGGAAGACTATTTTGGAGAATTTATCTCTTTTATTTTTACAAACAAATACAACAATTGATACCATCTGCCCCTGTTTTCCACATGGGTCAATAGGTGTTGAGGTTATTGAGTCTTTTAGTCATATCAGATCATCAAAGAGATTCCTTTTTTTCCTCAAGAGAGATTATTTGTGTGTATCTTACCAATCACATCTGCTTCTATAAGACGTGGTTTCTATCTATATGTTCTGGTATCTTCTATCTGGAGATTTGAACAGGAGTTTTATTTCTGTCTCTCCGTCTCCCTTCTCCCCAAAAAAGGCTAATTCTGATCTGAAGCATTTCTTTAATCCAGTGACACGAGTCAGCACACACCTTGTGTTGTACTGCTTGTACAGCAGGCTCATCCTTGATGGAATTCCTGGCACTCATCTCCTCTTTCCACAGTAACATCCTATTCAAATCCAGCTTTAGTTACCTGCCACAGTAAAAGGAACTCTTAAAAAAAAAATAAAAAAAAAAATAATGTTGTAGAGATGATTATTTGTAGCACAAAAATAAATAAATAAAATTATTTTTATAATAATTATAATAAGCCAATTGTAGTCCAAGCATAATTTAAATTTTTTTAGTAATTTATTTTGATTATTTTCCACAATATTGTCCTACATTTGATTCAGGCAAAGTAGTATTTCATGTACATCAAGGAATGTAGCCCCATTCAGATCTTTTAACTGAGATCAATCAGTTAGCCTCAGATTTAGGACACCATATCTCTAGAAGAGGAACAAATACCAACTATTGAAAGTCCTTTGGCTGTACATGTGGGGAAAAAACCAGGCAGCTAAAAGTAAAAGAGGAGATCTTTTATTCAGTTTTTCCAACAAAACCAATTTTTGCTTATTCACTTTACTGGGGACTTGATGCCAACTTTTCTCTGGGACACTTAAGCATTCTGCAATTTTGGAGTTCTTTAAAGGGCTGGGTTGGACTGCATTACTTCTATCTCTAAAAACAAACTCAGCATCAAGATTTAATTTACAAGTTGTTTCTTTTACTTAGCTCTTCCTTCCATTTGAACAATACATTCTCAATAATTATTTTTTTTAAATCCACAGCCACTCTCACCTTCCCCCAGTTTATTGGTAATTTTGTACCTCTTATAAGCTGAAGGCAGAGGAGATGCCATTCTCCATCACCTAGATTCTGAAAATACCTCAATATTAGGGTGAATCAGCTCATAAAAATCTTTTTTTTTTTTAAAAAAGAGTTTTTTTTCCAGCTGAAACAATCCCATGATT
The DNA here is from genome assembly GCF_030490865.1 of Poecile atricapillus. Taxonomy (NCBI): domain Eukaryota; kingdom Metazoa; phylum Chordata; class Aves; order Passeriformes; family Paridae; genus Poecile; species Poecile atricapillus. The sequence continues at coordinate 3,613,966 of NC_081266.1, read as the reverse complement.
CCTGCCCTTGGCTACCTGGCTCCTCACACCATGCACTGAGGCTGCAGTGATGCTGTGCCCCAAGGACAGCAACATTCCCTCAGCCCCTACAAGTGGCCAGAGCCAGATGATCTTTGAGCAGTTCCAGGGAAGTTATCAAATCTGGGGAAGCATCACTGCATAGCATAGAGTAACGTGTGTCTTACTACCATCTTTTACCAAAAACTAATGTTTTGATAAATTAGGAGGGATTTTTTTTTTCCTCCTTGATTTTCCTCTTGCAAACAGCACGACATAACCTTCTGGAGTGTCCAAAGGCTACTCAATCTTTACATGCTATTTGTAGGCAGTTTTTCTAATTTTATTGTATTTTTATGGTGAGCTTTTATAATAAACAGGCTTATTCTCTATGTAAAAGTACAAATGCAAAAGCATGAGCTATTAGGTGTTCAGTAAGGTTGGTGATGTAAAGGAAGAGTAAATAGCATTTGCCTTCTGCCTATAACTGAGAATAAAGCTAAAGAATTGATCTATTATTCAGAGGTGCTGCCCTTTGTAATTCCCATTGACTTTGGGCTACATATCCAGATACTTAAGTGAGATAAATTTTTAACATGCAAAGCTAGAAGTGATTTTTTGGCATAGGCTCACATTTTTTCCCTGAAATTTCTCCCTTTTCAACTTTTCACTTTCTTTTCTAGTTGATTGCTTTTGCTAAGCTTAACTGGGTCTTAAAATCTTAATGTAATATTTTGTTACATTTTTTTTTTCTTGTTTGAAATTAATGATTATACTAGGTTAGTTCCTCAGGTTCTTTCAGGTTCCATAAAAGAAGACATGAGTGTTAGGGAAAAATGGGTAGTATTGCTGTGTGTTAAATTCATTTTATTCTCTCTTCTAAGTACTGGACAAAAGGCCCATATTCTAATAGATGAACAAAAGCTGATTTGTATAAATTTATATGTTTTTAGGGGTTTTAAGAGGAGCTAGTGGGCTGCATATCTGTGTTTAAATGCACAGGCATTTTTAGCTTGTGTGTGTTATTCTACTGTAGAGTGAAAGTTTCTGATCTGGGTCAAATACATAGAAAAAAAAAAAGTAGAGAATGTAGAGAAGAGCTTCCTTGGCCCAGGCTGAGTGAGCTGGCTGCCTTTGCCAACAATCCTCACTACAATGTGGGCATTAGGTCTATGTGGAATCTTGTTTTCTGAAGCCAGCTCCCAAAGCAGAGACATGTTTAAGGTCTTAAGGGTTCAGAATTAAGACCCCTCTTCATGGACACATTTACAGTTCAAACTTAAACACGACACTGGACCTCCTTGTGCCTCCCCATGTGTAAAAACTGATAACCCTTCCTTCAGAGAATGATATCAAATGCTTTCTGAAGAAGCAACAGTTCTGTATGACACTCTGATATCACAGAAATGGATGTTTTACAAGTAAGGGAACAACTATTCCCTTCCTTGAAATTTGCAAGGAATATGCACAGGATAGTAGTTTATTTGTTAGTCCTTTCCCTGAAATTTGCATGGAGTATACACAGGGTAGCAGTTTATTTGTTTCTCCTTTCCTAAATTTAAGAAGAAAGCTCTGTACTTTCTTTAAAAGGGAGCACCTCCAGTTCCTCTGCGTTTGTCCCTCTTTGGCCGCAGACGCTACTGGACTTATTCTATTAATGGAAAACATGTTTTAGGAAGTTGATGTTGCTCAAGTGTGTCAGTCCCCTGTGCTAGACCCTTAAAAGCATGGAATTACCAGATTCAGAGACACCTCTTAACCTCCCCTCACACCCACACAGCATGTCTCTATTGACAGTGACAGATACTGCATCTTAATAGGGAACCTACTTCAGCCTCCAGCAGAGAAGGAAGCGCTCTACTCATTAATCTCCTTCAGAGTATAGTCTGAACCCTTATTTACAGCCTCAGCAACATTAGCAAGCGTTCTGTGTTGACATATGCACACAGGTTAGGCGTGTCAGACAGGATGAGCTTCTGGGGGAAGCTGATGTTTTAATGAAGGCTTTGCCTCCTCCCCGTCACAGGGAAGCGCTGCCTGCTCTGCCGCTCACCATCTGCAAAGCAGCATCCCAATGGCATTCCTCATCAATCCAAACCCAGCCCCTGGAGCAAAGTACCAAACTGAAAGGCTTCAATCAGCTTCTTGGTTCTGTGGCAGTGGACAAGACATGAAAACCTGGAAAAAGAACAGGTGTTTATGCAAAATGCTCTCTATTTCTGCGGTGCTCAGTTATACGATCTGCGTTTGGGCCCTTCCACTTATGTTTGATGGGAAGCACTGCTTTTCTCCACTTGCCAAGACAGAAAAAATAAAGAAATCACTTAAAATAATTTCAGAAGCTTGTATGAATCACTCTGTTGTCTAACACAAACCCGATCTGGGCAAAACCAGCTCAAAGTCTTGAATGTTCTGCAGCTGAAATCATTATGTGGCAGATGTACTCAGAAAATTGGATAAGCAAATAGCTTTGTGTTTTTTACCACCTACATTTCAGAGTGCTGGGAAAAGTCTAGGTGTTAGTTGAAAGCTTATCATATGCTATAAATGTAATACTGTCAATGCTACAAAAGGGCCTGTTTGTTTTGAGCTGGTTATCTGTACTAAGGATTAGGAATTAGTTATTTTGGTAGGGCTTAAAGAAAACTGAGTGATGCTCTGGAAGAGAAAGGTAATGTTTGATTTAAAAACAAATATTGCTTAGAGTATTAGAGGGATACTGTACACTAGAAAGATGATGCCAGTACTCAAAACCAAAGAAGCATTGTGGCTGGTGCATCAGTTTTGGCAAGGTCTTACACTTGCAGTGATGCCCCCAGGAGCACATCCATGCAAGTGTGCTGTCTCAGGGAGGACCAGCTTTCAGAGTACGTCTCTAATATGGTTTCTCTGCTACAGACAGCTTCCTAGAACTCATCCAGGCTGGTGGGTTTGGAGGGTGAGACGTTTGGCTTGTCTGAACACACCTGTGTGAAGGCACCTGGAGATATTCTGGTGGCTGTAGGAGAAGCGGATGAGGCACTGTAGCTGAGAGAGTTACACAGGTGAGTGGCTGGCCATACAACAATGGGTTCTCACCTTAACTCCAGGAATTGAAAAGGACATCTGGTAGCTTGATTCCTCCTATTATATCCTATCTTGACAATAATATTGATTAGCTAAGCTCTTCTCAGAAGAAATAGTACTACCTTCTTTAACAGGGTAGGGACAGACATGAGGGAGAATGGAAAGTAACCTGTATGTCACTCCTACATACAGGGCCATATATTCTGAACTCATGACTCTTGTTCTTGCTATGGTTTATTTTAACCCATTTAATTTAATACAGATGGGTCTCTATCTCTTTCTGTGAAACTCACTTGACCCTTCCTTGCTCACCTATATAAATTCCAATATAGATTTTTTTTGAGGGATATCATCTGAAATGTTTTATTCATGGTACAAAATCATACATTAGTATCACTGTGTCTGATGCTTTGAATAATGATTGCTTGAAAACATGCTTTTTATCTGATCAAATGCTTAGCAACTCCATATTGGATAAGGGTTATGGGCCATTAGACACTAGATACAAGACATCCCTTAAAATGTAGGAGGATACTCACCATAACTTCTTCAAATTTATCTTAAATTTTCCCTTATACTTCATTAACTGGATTAGGGTCACCTGCTGTGTCTAACAGCATTATTCTGTATTGTTCCAACAGCCTGCGTGGAATAAACACAAGATTTATCAATAATCTTAATTAGCAAGCAGTAATAAACTAACTCAGGGACACAGCAGCTCACGTATTTACTTCTATGCCCCTGTAATTTCTCTGAAAACAATTATTGCAGCTAGGATATATGGGAGCAGATTTCAAAGAATGTGCTCAGCAAAGGGTCTGAAGGAGAAGAAAGGTTTTCAGATGAGTCAAAAGGATTATTTATATTGGACATAAACTCCCATGAGGTGTTGCTGCCATGGCCCCTCTTGCAGACAGAGGCTGTTTGGAATTCATTCTCTTTGCCTTCACCACAAGTGCAGATGGTAGTGTGTAGTGGCAGCAGCTTCATTTTTCAGGGAAGGATTAATCAAATGCAAAAGTCACAGAGATTGGTATTGCTGGTATTTAACAAGGCTTGGATATTAGGGAGAAAAATAATGCACTTTTCTTATGGGCTGCTCTTTAGCTCTACTATTCCAAACATTTTTTTAAAAAAAGTTGGTGGTCATTACTGGCTTTTCAGAGCACCAAAAGAGAGCTGCTTGCTTCCATTCTGATAATATTATCACAACCTAAACACCCTGAAACGAACAGAAATCCCCAAATGAACAAGATATTCTGTATTGCCATTAAGTCTTCTTTCCAAGGGCCCTGTGGCAATGGGTAAGCTCTCGGGACACTGAGGAATAGGAGAGAGGAATGAAATTGTAGAACCACAGTGCTGTGGGGTTTGGGCAGGACAATAGTCCGTGAGGGACCACAGGGAAGGGGTCAATGAAAAGGAACAAGCCTGCTTTGTGGTTTTGAAGACATTCAAGATGGTCAAGTCATGCCAATAGCCATGGAAATGGTTGTGCTGTTTGAGTAATCCTGACAGGGTAACCCCATCCTCATTTTGGGACACGACACCATATTCTCTGCTACCCTTAGCCCACAGACCTTGTGGACTGTACCCAGGGGCTTGGAGGGTGGCTTGAAAGGTCCTGCCTAAGTCGATGCAGACCCCAAGAGACTCAACTCTTTCTGGAGTAGACAGCAGCCACTTCATATTTGCCTAGTCAATCTCTTTAAAAAGTAGTGCTGGTGAAAATGAACCAGTCAGATGATGAAAAATATCCACCTAAAAATGATATTTGACTGTAAAACTGCCCATTATCAATTAAACCTTGTCATGTTTTTTTTTTGTCATGCTCTCCTCATGCTCAGTCACTTCTGCCTCCTTACCTGTAATTTTTTTGAGAAATGATATTATATTAGCTAATAATAATTATGCTTCTTTTATGGAATATGAGCTTGTTTATTTGATATATAATAGATAATCCATAACTGCAGTTTCTAAGAACTTCCAGGGATAGAATATTTGGCTTTTGCTATTCTAGACCTACAAATGCACACAACAGACACTCTTTCACATAGAGACACACAAAAAAAGCCCTATACACTGATTTACTGACTCACTCTGAGAGACAATGCATTCAATGGTTTTGGTTTCATGGTTTTCATCTTCTGGTGTTGGCAGGAAACGCAGAGGGAAAGAAGCAAAGACACGAGCACAGCATTTGGCGTCCTCTCTAAGTCCCAGGATGTGACCTCCAGAATCTGCTGCTAAACAATTCCAAAATTACAGAGAAGGGAAATGGCTCTGCCACTTTAGAACCAGCGCAGGATTTGTAAGGCAAGCTTTAGTATCTGTGGAAAAAATACCTACCAGAGGTACTTGGAGGCTGACAGCTTGTTTCTAGTCAGCATCCCACAGCAAAGAATTATTACGTCTTACGATTATTTTTTATTTACATACACGTCAACCTGACAAAATGAGGTTTATGCTTTCTCCACTTTTTAGTTTCCAGCTGACTATCATTTTCTTTTAAGATTAAATAAGTAATTTATTGAACTGTAACATCAAGTATTTATTAGGAAATCGCTGGGTAATTTTAACTGTATCTTTTTTTAAAACATAAATCTGCATCCAAGGCCTCCAGTAACTTTGTACGACTCTGCACCATTAATTTCTTCCAGAGTGACATTCTGATATGAGCTGAACAGATGGAATTGCAGGATTGTTCTAGCAAATTTATCATAAAAAATGCATCCGACACCTGTGTAATTTGCCTAATCATTTTCCTAATAAGCTCCCACCATTAATTATGCACGATTTCCACAATGCAATCAAGATAAAAGTAAATCTGATGACTTAATACCCTTCAAAATAATTGGTTCACCCAACACAAGGCCTCCTTTGCTTTCCATAGCCATTGCAGTTAATTAGAAAAAGGGTGCACCCTGTAGGAGTCAGCAGAATGGAGGCTGAGCGCATGGTGGGAGGCAGGCCTGCTGCTTTTTTGGGCAGGAGTCAAGGATATTAACTCATGAAAGAGAGGAAGGGCCCCCCCGCCTCTCATTGCTGCCTCTCCCCCCGCCACCCACCCCACCCAGCAGCAAACAGATGCGATTAGTGTTCTTCAGCCATCAGAAAACTGACTGCAGGACTCCCAGGGTCTAATGAGAATCAACTTTTCGGCGGCTGCTGTCTTGTGGTGCAGCCCACCTGTCACATCATTAGGTGCAGCATGTGCCTGGAATTCACTTTGCTAAATGAGATTTACAGGCCCCAGTGAAACCCATCCTGCAGCATTCCTGCTTCAATTAGCTAAAGATTAATTGTCTGAGAAAGGGAATGAAAGTTTTACTTCAACTGACCTGAAAATGGTGGGGGGGGGGGGGGTGAGGGAGGGAGGAGAGAGGGGGATGGAGGGGGAGCAGGGGAAGAGGGGGGCAGAAAGTATGGCTCAGGTATTCCACATAGGCCTCAGGCAGCGTGGAAAAACGTGATAATTTAAAGGTGCTGCAAATTTCCTACACCTCGTCTGGATGAGTGAAATTAACTAGCACTAAAAGCTGTCAAATTAAAGGTTGACTTCCAGATATTAGCACCTTAAATGTCACCGAATATTCTCCGTCTCTCCCTTCCCCACCCTCCCTCCTTTCTCTCCCTCGGCCTCTCTCTCTCTCCCCTGCCCTCCCCATTCCTCCCCCATCTTTATTTTTTTTTTTCTTTTTTTTGTTTTTTTTGGCAAACAGGCATCTCAGCACACCTGCACGTGCACACAAACATTATCCTACTGCTGTTCCTGCTAACTGCCTGTGCGTGCTCAGGCCAGCGTCGCTTGGTATAAATCTCAGATGTAACCATGGCTACAGAACAACTGGCAATTACAAAATTTCCTCCATTTTTAATGTTACACTAATTATGTTTGAATGTGTTTTAATGGAGGGAGGAATTGAGGAGATGAAACAGAGTTCTCTGCATGAGGAGAGTGGGGGTGAGAGCCTGTGTCTGCTGTCTTTGACAGCTTGGAAATCAAGCCCAGGAAAGGTGCAGAGAATCTTGAAATGAGGTGGTGTGTGCCTACAAGTACATGGCATTTCCACCAGTACATGAAATACATGGATTAAAGTTTAGAATCCCGATGATGACACCAAAACAAGACCACACCTGCTCATAATATTGGGAAAAACAAATCACAGCTGAACTTGAACTTTATTTCGAGACTAAAAGATGGCTGCTTGCACTGCAGTGCCATTGCTTGGGATATCCTGCTAGCTGAAGGTGAAACTTCAATTCTTAAGATTTGAAGAATAATACAATAATAGAACACTCTCAGTTGGAAAGGACTTCAAAACCACCTAGTTCCAACCCCCTGTCATGGGCAGGGAGACCTTCCACTAGACCAGGTTGCTCAAATCCATATCCAACCTGGTCTTCCAGGCGTGTGACATCCACAGCTTCTTTGGGCAACTTGTTCCAGTGCCTCCCCACTCTCTCTGTGAAAAAATTGTTCCTTAGCTTTTGCTCAGCTGCGATTTTTGAGTGAGAAGCTGTTTTTCTTCTGTTTGCATGGTATAAAACATATGGAGTGAGAGGTGGTTTCCGTGCTTGTACGATGTGTAAAATGTTTTTTAAAAAAAAATTGATATTACCCATTGTGCTGTCAGCCCTTAGGTCTGGCACGTCTGCTTGTGTTCCATCTCCAGCTCTGTGTCATCCAAAATTGGATGTCAAATCAACAAATTTGACTGAGGTCTGTAAGCCCTTGCAAGTGAGTGCCTTCTGAGCCAGCTGAGGTGTGGGAGGCACACTCTGAATGCTCTTTTTGGATTTTAATGGTGTGCTGGAGGGACATGTCCTGCCACCCAAATTATTCTGGGGCTTGGCATCATCCTCAGAGGTTTCCATCAGCGGAACTTAGTGGATGAGCTACCAGGGTGTGGTTACAGCTGGGATTTGTGCTGATGTTGGTGTCCTCAAGCAGGGTGAGATGAGATAAACACAAGTTAGAAGGAGAGCAGCACCACTGCTGGCATTTTGTGCAGGGGTCACAGGGCTGCTGTGCCACAGGTGTGAGTGTTTGAACCGTGGGACTTTTTTATCAGACCTATTTTACTTGGGGGGGAACCGAAAAAAAAAAACAACACAAAAAACCCAGCAAACAACATTTTGCATCCTACTGCTCCATCTTCTTCCCTAACCTGGTAATTTAACATGCACGCACACCCACTGCTGAAGGTGGGGTGGGGATAGTGTTACAAATTTCCTCGCAGCAGGGAGCTCTGGATCCCAGCTGTGTCTTCAGCGGCATGAGCCAGCTTGATTATGCTAAAGCACCCCTGGATCCCTTCCTCTTTTGTTTCAGTCTACACAGGGTTTTAAAGCTTAAACATTTGACATGCTTGGGTAGTTTCTTCTCTAATTTTATCCCAGCTGACTGTGCAATGAGTTTAACTCAGAGCCCTTAGGTGCAAGCCACTTTCCACAATGTATATTAAACCTTATAAAACTAGCCTGTATGTCATTATCCAGAATATAATTACCTATATTGGAATTTGGCCAGGATACTGGGGCTAATATTGTTAGCCTTGCAAAAATTGGCGCGGGACTTTCTAATGACCACATGTGGTCAGTGCCATATGTTTCCAGCTCATCTAAGGGATGGTATCTCTCACACAGCCATGCCCCCCTGAAATCACTTCAGGGCAGGGAAGCAAAAAGCTCAGAGGCCAGACAGGACAGACAGTTGCTAGTTCAGAGACTGATGACATCTTTGATGTGGAGCAGACACAGCTCTGTGGCAAACCCTAGTGCTGCACGGCCAGGAGCTCTTCCTGACCCAAATTTCCATGTTCCCTCCCTCTCTTTTGCCAGCCCTCAAGCCTTCACAACCTAGCCTGATGAGAGGGGTCTCTGCCCTTTCTGGAGATGAGGTATTTTACATAAAGCTAGATTTTTTATCCCTCGTCACACAAGTGACTACATCCGCTCAAGATATTCCTTTTGACAAGAGCGGTCCAAACCATAAACTCTGTTTCAAAAATTGTATAAAGCCCTTTTAGTTTTTAAAGTTCAACATGTTGCATGTCAGACAGTTGTAGCATGCCCTAACTGAGAATGACTGTGGTTTAAAGCTATTAAGCTAACATTAATATTCTCATTAAAGGGAAATCTCATTTAAATATATGGTGAAATGTTTCCATGTCGCTCCCAAAGAAATTTGGGATAGACTCTCTCACAGAACAGTACTTTATCACTGTTCTGGTCAGTCTGATGAGACTCAGCTCCATCCCATTCTTCAAAACATTCATAAAAACATGAAAAGCGTTGGGTTTTGAGCACCTCTGCTAGAATGTCATTACAGGGTTCAAAATGAAACTTGTGCTTCTGCTTCCTTCTTATCCTAACAAGAAGAAGCATTTCATTCTTGTCTTTTCTCAGCTGCTTCTTCTTCGTGACCCTTCTGGGTCTCCTCAGAGTGACCAAGTCACCTTCTCTTCTGTTGCCCATGTGCATGGGGTCCTCTCCCCACTTTTTCTTCCCTCTCTCCTTTGAACTGCTAAGCTTGTATTCTCTTCAGATTGTACAGAGAAAACCCCCATTTACTTTAGCCTGCGATAAAATAGATTTTCATTATAAAACATTTGATGTTACTGCACGACTTCTGGCCTCTGTGGCTTGTTAAGGCACGAGTGGTGGTAGAAAAGTGATGACCTAACACCTATGTTTTAAACCTAATTCTCTCTTGATGGTCAAAAGTTGTGAAAAAGAAATCAAATCTATTATTGGACAAGGTTATCATTAAGGAGGTTGGCAAGCCTTCATCTTTACAGCCTTCAGCTTTACAGCTCTCCTTTTTTTGAGAGATCATCGTTTGGCTTTAACGATCTGTCTTGCCACAGGTAGTGTTTAATCTTCCCTTTTTGATTAAACTACTAGAGATGGTTTTGCCAAGTCATCTCCAGGACTCTGTTTCCTTGACAAGTTTTAGATTTTTAACTTTGTTACAGCCTTTTTACTTGAATATTTAATACAAGGCTGGTATTTGTGACTTTGGCTGTTGATCTTTTTTCTAATAATGGCCAATTCATATAATTATGGCTCTATTTACACGTGGTAAAGATGTGTCAGAAGAGCATAAAGAAAGAAGTAGATCAAGAAAATGCTATTTTAGCTGGTAGCAACTTTATTCCCTCTTGCTGTGATCCCTGGCATAGCTCAATTTGGGACTGACTAGAACTCACGTCAGTTACCACTCAACTTCTGCATCAAATTCCAGAGATGAATGCTTTCCTGTAAAAGACTAAATTACCTAAAGTAAATCTAACTTAAGGAGGAGGGCAGTTTTTAGGGCTCTATTCTTGTGATGTTTCAACCAGGAGTATTTCAGTCAGTCTGGCACAGGAGGGCTCTGATAGAGGCAGGTTTTCAGTGCTTTGAAATTCACTGTTTTGAGAGTGGGAGTAGGATGAAGGCAGCAAGGGATGGGAGAGATGAGACAATGTGATTTACTGGAAAAATCTGGATCTTTTGTGGAAGAAAGGGCTGCCTCCTGCATTCAATATAACTGGATGTATATTTAATTAATGGCAAGATGCCCAGTGCTTTTGGAAAACACTTGCAGACCCAAAGAAATAATTCATTGTGCAATGGATCCCTAGCAAAAGACCTTACTGTGATCCATGCCAGGACCACTGTCTAGCTTGGTTTCTCCCAGCTTTTTAATGTTGTGATGCATATTTTCAGCTCTTCTTGAAGCCAAGATCAATGGGTCCAGAGCTTCTTTTGTAGGACAAATGTATTCAGTTATACTTACTGCACCGTAAGTCATAAAATATATCTTTTTGCTCTTTTGTGACACTGTTTTGGGGTGTTTTAGGTCTATTTACTAGGACCTTATGCACACCCATATCTCTGGTATACTGAGGCTGTGGAGATGTACAGCAAATTATACAATGTCCTCTCCATACATTCAAAATAAATTGTTGGAGTTGATGATTAACTCTGCAAAATAAGTTGACTCCTTCTAGAGCAAGGTGGTTTGAGAGACAGGAAAATCTATTAATTTGTTTTCCTATTTAAAAGAAAAATAAGTGCAGAACCATAAATCAGGAGGTGAAACATGACTATTTACCACAGAAATGCGTGTTAAGCAGCACTTGATGGGAACATTTTGCAATTTGTTCCTGGGAGTATTGCTGACCTGTCTAATTTTAAGTGTGCAGTAAAACCAAGGCCTCCTGGATGGATCTGCTGAAATCAACACACAGGCTGCTGTACAGAACACCTGGACAATTGCAAAAGAAACTATTTAATTCTAAAGGTTGCTTTCAAGCCCATGTTTTGGAGATTTGAGGCCCACAAAGAGGACTTTTTGCCATCTGAGGAAAACAGTATTATATCAGAAGTTTGAATATACATTTTGGGCTTTTTAGTAGCTTTTGTTTGTTTTGTTTTGATTTTGGAGTTATTCCATCCCCTCTCCTAAATTGTGGCAGTATTTTCTCAAATCTCAGGGGATTTCTGTGTTCTGCTGAGGAAAATATTTAATTTCAGCGAACTTTACTAGTACAGGTATTGTTATAAAGCACACATCACTTTTTAAGTGTTCTTCCACTCTGCACTTGGCTGGTCCTCTAAGGAGTTTCCATTCCACAATTTAGGTCCCTTCCACATATTCAATGAAATCTTTCTGATTTCTAACGATGTTTAAGTTCCTTCTAAGAAAGAGGAAGAGGAGGCAGTATCTGAAGAATCTTTAAAAGACAACTTCCCCATGCTAGTACAAAACTCCACCATTTTTTTTTTTTCCTTGTTTGTTCCTACTCTGAATAAATTATTCATTAATGCTGGGTTTATTACCACAGCTATTATTTGCCTTTCAGACAGTCAGGCTTGGAAAAGGCAATCTCAGGCCATTGCCCCCCACCCCAGAAGTTGCCCAGAGTTCCTGCTGGGACATCCTTGCTCCCTGCATCCCAGCTGCACTGAACAGTAGGATATTCTTTTCCTTTTTTTTAAAAAAAAAAATAGTATTTCTGCTGATACCTAAATAGAGATTGCTGACTTTTTGGTATTTCTGAAGATGTCTGTCTTGTCTTAGCATCCTCAGCAAATGGGAGCTCAGCTCCAGCAAAAATTTGGCTTTGGGTCTGTATACTTATGGCAACTTCCTCTGTGAATAGTGAGCTCTGTTGTTAATTAATACAAGCTGTGTTATCATTTTATCTACTGTTTTTCCTTCTGTTAGGCAAATTTTGTGTTTATTATAAGTATCACAGTAGTGTTTGTAGGCCTTAGACAAGAACTTGGGCCTTGTGGTATACAGAAATAATAATTATTAATAGTTTCCTTTTTTAGCTTGACTTCTTAAGGAAACACAAGTTATGCTGTTTGTCTGGCAGCCTGCTCCAAATAACTTTGGAGTCTTTTAATTAATTTCAACCAAAGTTTGCTGTGGGAGTTCTACCAATTTTGTGGAAACTGGCTACCAGGGAAAGGAAAAGGTGATGCAAATGAAGGCTCCTGCTGCAAGGAGGAGTGTGTGGTGAGCTCGTGTTATTTTCTTTCTGGGAGTAGACGTGTGCTGGCTGGCCAAGCAGCATAAATATAGTTCTTGTGCTGCCTCTTCCCTGTTCAGTAATTAGGAAATCCAGGAGGATTCCTGTGCTGTGTCCTCATTTTGAACAAGAATGAAGGAGTGGAGGGAGGTTGGAGGTAGCGTAGAGGAAGACTTGGATATATTGAGTGGGGATTTGGGAAACAGTCTTCATTAGCTCTGCTGCTCTCAGATTAACTAACTAGATTTATTTTTTAGCGTACTTGGGAGTGCACATATTCACGAGGATTTTCATGGGAGTCTTCCTAAGGAGAACTGAGAAAATCCTTGGGAAATTCTGGAAGTGATGATGATGATGATGATGATGATGATGATGATGATGATGATTTTCAAGAGTAGTAATGGTAGGTTCATCTGCAGGCAATGCACAAATTGATCATTCAGACTGGAACATTTAAATTATCAGTTCTCTACTTTTATTCTGAGTTCATTTGATCATTTATAAAGTCACCTGAAATTTTGTCAAAGGTAGACAATTTTTCCAAATCTGTAATAAAAATCATAAGTGTCATATATTTAACTGGGGGATTAGTATGAATAAATGCACCTCAGAAAAGAGTTAATAATTTTCTTTCCCCTCCTTTATCTTAACTTGGGGTCCTGGAGAAAACTCATTTTGGGTATCACAGTTGCTCTGTATTGACTGAACAACATATAATTAAAAAGTAAGAAATTCTTCTCTGGTTTGGACACCATAAGGATTTGTTCCTTTTTTTTTTTGTTAATATTTTTTATTTTATTTAGCATTTTAATGTTAAACTAATGTTCTGGCTGAACTCCAGCTTCTGGACAAATTCCAGCTTAAGTAATTACATCTTATGCAATGAATTTCCCTATCTGGCATTAATTGGAAAAGCTATTCTTCTCTTCCTGTCCTGACATGATCTATAATGTTGCTGTGTGATATAGGTTACTTTGGTCAGCCCTGGAAATTGCTGTGTTTTAGTAGATAAATGCATATGCACTGGGAAAGTTTCAGAAGAAGGCAGCTAGAGATGTGTCCCACACCCATCTTTTAGGATGCATCATCCACAAAGCCTGAATACTGCTCTTGTTGAAATAAATGTGCTGCTACTCAAGCATCAATAACCACACCCTCCTCCAGTAGCTGGAAACCTTAAAAATACCAGGATGTAAACTTTAATTCTACTGATAGCTGTTAGAATGGTTCTTTTCAGCTGAATGGACAAAAGTCCAGGGTTAAACATTCTGAGTTTACTGCAGGGTGTCCCAGGGACCTGTTCCAGGTAAGGCTTGTCCATGTGCAGATGGCCATTCCTTTGTTCAAGTGGCTACAGAGGGAAGGAGGAAACCTTTGCACACAATAAATCAAGTGAGAATCCTTTACCACTGTTTTTGCAAAATTAAATTAAATTTCTCTAATCTCAAATGCTATTTAAAATATAAATTATCTCCATATATTCTGTCTGTTAGTATCCAATATAATTAAAGCCAGGAAATCTGCATCTAGTATTTTTTGCTGTTTACACACCCTCATAAATTCTTGGGAGTTTTTTCTCCATTTTGGCTGGCTGTTTTAAGTCTGCCTTCCTCTAGTTCTAGGCTGAATTTCAAAATGAAACCTTAACTATTGAGAACGTTTTCTTCAAATTCTGTTTGTTTTGCAAGACAGGCTGAGACCTGCCTAGAAGACAAATTTAAGTAAATAGGTTTAATAAAGCTATAAACAATTAAAATGAGCAGGTTCTCTGGGACTACTTTCTTGGATGCATAGAACATAAAGTAACTGGGTTTTTTTAGGTTTTTAAGGTTAGCATTGCTGTGGGGCAGAAGGCTGGTTTATGGCAATGTGGCTAATTATTTTTATATATATATAATATATACCTAGGTGGTAAGTTTCACCAACATTTTGAAACTCATATGACATAATTTGGTGAGCATCTGATCTGCATTTCATATCAGGAGCCATCAAGCCTTACTTGACCTTCTGCCATCACAGCAGTGTCACTGTGAGTTGGAGAACTTTACTGCAAGTCCTGATAAAAAGACTGTGAGTGATGCAGAAATTAAATGCAGCCCTACTGCCCCATGCCCTATTGCTGCACATGTGCATTTTATTTCTGAGCCAAATTGGTGTACCTTCATATTTCAGCAATTGTGCCTTATTACACCAAGGTCTTGGTGCCTAGCAAAAACATCTAGCACCAGAAGTTTCTTTTCAGATGTAAAATATGGCTGTTTTCTTTTTTTACCCTCCATCCACGCTGATTCTGGGGTATGGTGGCACACACTTCTTGTTAAAGAAGTAGGAAATAGGATTGGAAGTATTTCTGTGTTTCTCTGAAATGAGAGTTTACTGACAGCTGAATGGATAGAAGCACGCTTCCCATGACTATCCATGTAAGCTACATGCTAAGAAAACCTAAATTAAAATTTAATCATGTGATAAAACAACACCCCACCCTTATTTTCGCTTGTTCAGAAATCTTTGGAAAGTTGCCAGTGAGCCCTGAGTTCAGGTTGTTACAGGTTGTTAAATATGCCATGAAAGCAGTCTTAAATTTTGTGAAGTTAAACAATCAGACTGATCCTCCAACAGAGGTTTAGCATGGCTTTTTTGGAGGCAATGTGGACCCTGATATATGGGCTGGCTGGCTGTAGATCAAAACTGGAGGTTTTATTGATTAAAGTCTTCCTAGAGTGGGGATTAAAAAGACATGTCTTATCTCACTATCTATTGAAAGCTATAGATTCCTGTTATTTGCTGAAGTAAGGAAACGCTGGCACTATCAGGTTCTTTACATGAGGACTGACATGACTAGATGCTCCTTTGAAGGAGCAAAATTCACTGTGTTGGAGGAGCATTCCAACCACTCTGGGAACACAATTTCTCTGCATGGACAGCTTTTCCCCAGCTGTGTGTCTGCACTGGACTGGCTCTGAACCCTCTGAACTCTGCGTGAGTAGGCTGGTTTTGGTTGGGCTTTTGAGGTTTTTTATTTTTTTTTTTATTTTGGTTGGGTTTTTTGTTACAGTTTGGCTTTGATTATTCATTGGTTTTTTTTTATGGTTTTTAATGGTTGGTTGTTTTTTTTCCAACTACTGTCTTGTTTTTTTTGCTCATTTGCAAATAAAATTGCAATTTGCAAATTGGTTCTCAGTAATAGCCTTCACTTAAATCACTGCCATCATTGAGAAGACATCCAGAGAAACACCTAGCCCAGAGTCTGGCCCCATATCAGTGAAGCAGCAGGAAAACTGTGTGAAGTGTTAGTGTGTCCCATATGAGAGAACCTAGGGGACGTCATGTGGAGCAGCTTCATTAATTTTTGGACCTTTTTGAACAAGGACCAACTCAGCTAGACCAAATTAACAAACATCTACTTAGCAGAAGTAGCTCTTCATCCTTTCAAATCTGTCGTGGGTTTTTGTTTTTTTTTTTTAACAGAATTGTTGGCACTGCACAAGTGTTGGACAAATAATGCATGCATATAAATTACTGACAGTGATTTTGTGATCATAGCATTAATTTCTCCAGAGAATAAACTTTAAATAGTCTGAGCAGAGCATAAACTTTAATTATTCTGATCCAAGCTCCCTTTCAGGGTTAAAGGCTTAAAAGGGGTTTCCATGAAAATCCAGTGAGCAAGTAGGGTCAAACACCACCCCACACAGGACAGAAGGCACAGAGACCATGTGCTTGTCCCTCTCAGACCTTGATCAATTCATGCAGCTGGAAATCTCACATCAAACACAACTGCTTCTAAAGCTCCCTAAATGTCATTGTTCTTACCTTTAAAGCTGAGTGGAAAATAGCAATTCTGTTTTTTCTGAGAATTTACACTCCTGATTTTTTTTTTTAGATTTACACTGTACAAAACAAAATAATTATTCTTTGTTCAGTGTGGCTGGGATGGGGTTGAGAGCCTGGGATCTTTGAGTTTAGGAGCTGGGTAAGTTTCTGAGGAGTCAGAGAAGATTTCTGTCAGTAAACCAAAGGGGCATCCAGTTAGAAACCAATTAACAGGAGGGAGTTTTCAAAACCCAAGTCTTTTTATGATCCTGCAGTTCTGACTGATTTTTAGAAGCAGCTTATTAAAGCTTGACTTTGTCACACAAAATGTTTAGATGTCAACAAGTAAAATATTTTTAACATTTTCAACATTTTCTTGTCTCTATATTAAGGTTAATGGGTATCAGACCAAGTAGTTACCATCAAAACCTGACTGCCATATTCACAGGAATGGAGTTATATGTATCTTACTGGATTTTTAAATCTTTTCCAAACTATTGGATTTCATCAACTATTCTTTTTTGTATTCCTGTTTCTCATTCATGATTCTCTTCTTTCTCATGTGAAAATTCATATGTACAGTAGAGTATTGTTTCTGCTTTCTTGAATTACTTTTTTCTCATTTACTTTAAAAATTACCCACAAGTGTGCTAATATGGTATTTTTTTTTTATAGTAATAAAGCATCTTGTTTTTTCCTGGTCCATTTTACACCTGGTCCATAAGGGGGTGCTCTGAAGGACTAATAACATCCTTGTGAGGGCTATAAACCATTTCAGAAAAGATGGTGGTCTTATTAAGTGGGATGGATGTTAATTCAAGTCCCTAGAGGACTTGAATTAAAGACCCAGTAACTCCTGATTAGTAAATCTGTGGTCTTAATTTAGCAGCAGTACCTATGCTATGTTTTTCCCCATACTGAATTCTACTCAGTTAAGCAATGTCCAAAAGAATTAAAGATCCAGAAGGCAGATGCAGTGTAAACATTCATTTTGAGTTCTTATGATTAATGCGATTGATTTGTGAAAGGATGAAATTATATTGTAAAGTTAATCATTAGAGAAAATAAATGCCTGAAGGATCTAAGCTTAATATATTGGGCTTTTCTTTTCACTGAGTCAATATAGATTGACAAGCCATATTTCCCATTCAAAGAAATGTTAAATGTGTTTACAGATTTCATGAAAGACTCTGAAGACAACATTGCTTTAACAACGTTTTCTGTCAACGGCTACAATAATAACCTGATTTCTACTCTCAGTCATGCCGGAGTAACTGTCAGAAATGGTAGAGCACATCACTTAAATAGAGTAGAATTTGGCCTAGCCATCTTGTAATGCTGTAAAGCAATATAAATGTTTGGGGGTTTTCTTTATTTTGTTGGCTTGGTTTTGATTTTAACCCTACAGGTAGAGGTGAAATTTCTCGTGGCACGTCCAGCACTGAACTCTGACACCAACAAGTCACTACCTGAGTGGAAACATCCCAGGCAAAGCTGTTGATGTTTTTGGCTGTGGTGATGAGTGTCCTTGTGGCGTGGTGGTGCTTCCCCTTGTGCTGAGATGTTGTGGATGCCTGTGGAAGTGCAGAGTGCCCCTGTGAGCAGGGCAGCTGGATCCTGACACGTTCCCTCCATCTCTTGGAGCATTCCTTGTGTGTTTGCACAGCTGCTGCTCTATTCAAATTGTCTCATCACTCATATCCCACAAATAATAGAAAGCTATGGGACCCATACACTGCATAACTGCATAACTTCTGTAGGTATGTGCCTTTAAAACCAAATAATTATATATTCAAGACCTTATTTAAATATTAGGAATGAATTGTGAATTAGGAGCCCAAACTTTTGGAAGTCTAGAGTTATCGTGGTTAATGTTTCATTTGCTGTCCATGAGAGACAATTGCTTGGGATGTTACGTTTTGTTAACACATGTTAGCAAACTAAACTTGTTTGCTTGAGGCAACCCCAGGATCTGCTGGTAGTCCACAAGTTATTTAAGATTGTCTATGACTTTGATGACATCCTTACTTCTCTTTGATTTTGTTGTGACTAAAGATCTGAAGCCTTCAGGAGTCATTAAGGAATCATACACTATTTGTCAGATTCTGAATGGTAATAACATACAAGTTTTCTTAGCACTTCTGTGAGATAGGCTGTGTTGTATGACAAGCAGAGTATTATAAATTCCTTTCATGCACTTCTGGATCGTACCAGATCCGACACATGCAATTCTAAGGCTGTCACTGTATTTTATATTGCATTAATTCAGTATTGTAGTTTGAGTTTCAGTAAACAGAATTTGAGAAATAGAAACTAGTCCCAGTGTTAACTTTCTATATGAATTGTTTCTTTCTTCCATGTAGAATGCCAGTGTTTCATTTCTATTTACAAGTAAAGATGAATTAATTATTTGGAAAATCCTTTAAGATTACTTAGCATTGAAAAATGCAAATTATTAATATTCAATTATTAAATCCTACTATTATAGTTGGTGATAATAATAGAGCATATCCTAAAGCAAACAAATGGGAGAGACTGATTAAAAATGCATGGACAATTTTAACTTTCAATTTTTCTGACCTTATAGTACACCTGTGCTCAATTAGATCATTTCAGGTCTTTGATGTTTTCTGGTGTGTTGCCTGCTTTGAGTAATGGGAAAATATTTTTGTTTGTTATGCTTAGTTTTTTATGCATGTTTTGCAATTTCTTGTTTTGAGCAGAAACAGAAATACCATGCTGAAGAGAAGAGTAATTTTCTAACATGGGTTTTGTTGTGGCATATGTAACCATTAGAAGAAAAAAAAAAATCAAACCTCAATTAAGATATCTCTGAGCTCTGAGTAATTAGATGAAGTCTGTAATACTTTGGCACTAGGGATTATTGTTTGCTTGTGTGCTTCAAGCACAAGTTTGGATAAAGAAAATGAACTTTACTGGAGATAGATTCAATTTGCTTAGAAGAAGGCACAATACAGATTCATAGAATCATTAAATAATTTAGGCTGGGGGAAAAAAAAAACCCTTTAAGATGATGGAGCATTTCTTGTAGCACTCTCCATTCTCTGCCAGGTAAATACAGGTGTCTGGATAGCTCCATCTGGTGAGTCACAGCACTTGGGGAAGCCCAACCCTCCACTTCTCTTAGTTCTTTGAAAAGCCATCACCTCACACTTCTGTTACATGGAGATCTTATCCTAAAAACATCTCTTACTCTTATTGCACTGAACTGGTCTGACTGTTTAGCTTGAGTGCTCTTTCGTTTTGTTGGGTTTTGTTTTTGTTTATTCTTCTCGCTTCTCATTGAGATTAAAAAAAACAACAACACAAAAATAAAGTAAAGCAGAGGGGTTAGCCTTATTATATTCCAAAATTGGAACAAGTCAGAAATGCCAATATCTTGAAACATATCATCTGATCTTTGAGACCCCAGGGCTTCTCTATAGGCAGAACTTCTAAGTGCTGATGCCACCCCAACCAATGAAGATGTTTATTGATTTAGATTTGTCAATGCTTAATTATGCACCATTACAGAAATATATGATGTCAATGAAAAAGGGGGATAAATGAAAAAAAATTCTTTGCAGCAGAACAACTGCTTCAGAGCAAAGCTTTTAGCTCTAGCTTTTAAAATTGAACAGACTATTTCACCCACCAGAAGCATTTAAATTTTTGGGAGGAGGAAGCAATCACATATTAGGAGGACAGATTCTTGTTTTGTGTGTCCAGATGTCCACTTGTATACAAAGAAATATGTACATGTCTCCTCTGTAAATACCATCAGGTCCATGTGAAAGTATAATTACAGACCTGAAAGATATTTTAGACAAATGAAAACGTAGTTAGAAAGAATTGATGCTGCAGCGACCTGGCTCCCTTTAGGATGACACAGGATTATTCTGGAAATGAATGAATCCTGGAAGTAGCCCAGGACTTACAAAAGGGCTGAAAACTTCCTTCACTGAGAGTGTGGGCTGCAGACCTCAATTTCTCTGTGTTGCTACGTTCTCTCTTGGTTTCTTTGTTTTGGTTTGGTTTTTCAGTGGGTACAAGTCTCTTAACAGCGAGGAGGAGCCCAAGCTGAGGTATCCAGACCTGGATACAAGCATCCTTAAATTTATTAAATAGATGCTATCTTTAGTTTTAATAATGGGGGAACAAGAAGGAGGATAACAGTTGGAAAAAACCCTGTGAGATCTCTAGTTCGTCAGTTAACACTGTTGATTCATTTCTTTTAAGTCATTACGAATTCAGTGTGTGAAATCTTTGAAAATTATCTAATTGGAGAAGTTGTCGTGCATTTGACCATTCTCTTTCTGCAAGCCATTGATCTGCTGATATATTACAGTCAACCAGCTCAATGCACCATTGAGATATTTTATTGTAATACATTAACAGAGCAATGGCCATTGATTGATAGCAGGAGAGCAAAGGAAGATTTCTTCTGCATGTTTTGCTTAAAATAAAATATACTAAAAAATATATAAAATATTCTGTTCTTACTCCATTACAAATCCAATACAATTTCATTGACATCTGTGGGGTTTCTCTAGAGTTAAGGTGGCATGGCTGGGAATTGTTCTTGCATGCACCAGCATGCTGCCAATATGCTCAGGTGTTTGTTTGGTTTGTGTTTAGAAGGAAATCAGATAGGCAGTTATAATTTGGGTCAAAATTAGCTATGTTAGCTTTCAGTCAGTTTGTATTTAAACATGTGCACGTATATCTGCGTGTGTGTGTGTGTCTTTGAATAATGAATGGGATGAGTAAAGAATCTGCCTTAGTCACATTCATTCCTTAAGCCAGCTTTTTGCTGCTCTTCTCTTTTTTTTTTTTTAAGGCTATTTTTATAGGGAAGAGCTTTGCATTGTGGAGAACCATTGCCACACTAAATGTATCTCAGCCCTGATCTAAAGGGAGCACTTCCACAGGAAAAAAAAAAAACATTGTTTAGTCTTTAGGTCAATTGAATCTTTGGCCTCTCTGCCAAGTCTGTCAGCAGTGGTGCCAGCTACTGAGCGTGGTGATTTTTATGATATCAGCTCCTGTCTTCCTTGGTGATGGTTTTGTACAATCCACCACAGGGCAGAGCCTCTCTAATCCCAGCACAAGGGGACAGTTTTACCACTCAGATTAGTGAAAATTCATGCTGCTGCAGCTCTGGTGCTGTGCATGCTCCAGATGTTCAGTTCAGGCTTTTTGCATGAAAATTAAATCTTCTGGCAAAAGGCAGGTTAAAGGAGCAGCTCTTTGTAGCATGGAGCCTGGCAAGAGAGTGGCAGGTATAAATCTGTGTTTGGGACTGAGTGTTGGAGCCTGAATGCATTGGAAACCGCACACTTTTACTTATATATATATATTTTTATTTTTTTTTATTTTAGTTATTTAGGAATCTAAATGAAAACTGTAAAAATGATGAGGTGTGTAACATCTTAAGTGACACTGAAATTCTAGGTTGGAATATGTAAATGTTAGATGAGTTACAAACTGCTTTAACTGATCCATTTGAAATAATGGTTTTTTGCTGTATTGTATTGTTTAGGGTAATAACACAGAAATAATTTGCCTATCCATTTTAACTCTGACTTCTATTAAGGTTTTCCAATTCTTTCATCTTCTCTTATATGGTGGTTTCACATTCTGGTTTTGCATTTTTTTCCTGGTTTTAGGCATTATTATATATTAGAACCTCTGGTTGTGTTTGGGCTTGCAGGACTCAAGAAGAATTAAGTGTATTTAAAAATTCTCCACCTCAGTTCAAAAGAGGCTCAAAGGAAATATTTTTATCCACATTCCTCCTGAACAATTTGTTACCTCTATTAATATTCACTATTTACACCACACATTTTTGAAAGCAAGTATGGCCTTTACTCATTATTTCTGCAAAAAGACATTTTTCATACGACTCCACAGCCCATATAAAATTTCTTATAAGGATCTGGAGTTGTAGTAGTCAAACTTGCTTTCACCTCTGACTTTGAAATGATCCTGTTTAATTAGCTAAATACAAAATGAGATCTAAAAATACTTGACAAACTTATCTATAATCAAAAATTCCCTATTTAACTGGGGAAAAATTTGGAAATTTCAGCTGAAAAAGACTCTATCCTAATTAGTTCCACATAATCTCCAGAAGAATTGTAGCTCTGATTCATTTGACCCCAATTTTGAAGCGTTGCCTTCTGCTATTCATGTTCACAGGACTGCATTTTGTAGGGTGTATGATGATGCCTCTTGTTGGGAAAGGAGCATTACCACTGAAGAGCTTGGAAGGTACAACATATATGGAGAACACCTTAGAGAGAAGCTCAAATGTTGTCCAGTGTATAGTGAATAATGAGTTCCATCATACTAAAATATAAATGTATTTATTATGTGTGTATATATATGTAGTGCTTTTATTTTCCAATTTAAACCAAATTATTTTCCCATTAAAACAAAGTGGCTTTCCGAAAAGAGAAAATGGCTTAGCTTGGAACCATATTTAGCCATTGTCTATTCCTGAACAGAGTTGAAATCTGTGTTTTAGACCTTTACTTGTGACATCATATTTCACATTTCTTTGGTGTTTACAGAGAAGTTTGTGGGTTGGGGTACTTTTAAGAAAACTTCCTTCCTCACTAGTTCATGCTAGATTGGTTTCCAGTTTAGCAATATGGAATTGTCTTAGTTCTTGGAAACATCCTTCACTGAATTCTCGAGCACTCTCTTCACTAGGATGGTGGTTTTATTTATACAGCTGCTGAAATGCTGAAATGTGAAATATTGCATTATATTAAGGCCTCGTGCTTTTTCACTCTGCTTCAGATTCTCTTCCAATTTGCTGAAAAGTTATCCTGTGGTTCATAATCCTTTAAGTAAATGTGGTCTTGTTTTTGAGCTAAATTTTGGCTGATTTGAGGAAGGCAGAAATATTTTTGTTATTAATATATTAATTGAATGGTTTTAATTCTTCTTTGTTCATAGCTGGCTTGTAAACAACATCAATTTTAAGACAATATTTCCTATTCAAAACTGCCCAGCAAATATTATCTATTGACAAATTCTTTCCTGTGGACTGCCATTACACACCTAAAGTATTATTTCTGAATGTATTTTTCAAGTTGATGGGGTCATTTTCTTCACATATATTTAATCCTCTACGTGATGCATTTAATGAATGAGTGACTGAATGAAGAAAACACTCAGAGGGATGTTTTTTAGTTTTTTGAATTTATTTTAATTCATTTTTTTTTTAGGAAAAGATAAGTAGAAGCTCAGGTAATTTAATTAGGATACATTAACCTTTTTTCCCCCCCTGAATTATCCAGCCACTCTCATATTCAGGCAATGCTCACAAACACCAGATTTAAAAAGAAAACAACTTATTTCCTTCTGGCTGAAGGATCATGACCTAAATTACTGAATGCTGGACTTTTTTTGCTGCTTACAGCAAATGTTTACATTTAATTTCCTTCCACTACATTGATACCACAGAATTATGCATGGAATAGTGCCTCTGAAGGATCCAGTGAGATGCCAGTACAGGTACTCTGTACTGGATGAACCTCTGGCTGCTTTAAGCAGTCAAAAAGTGCATTGATGTAGTGGTACCCATTTGTCCATTTCTATTTATTATAAATTTCTATTTCTATTACATATTAGTGGCAGGCAGCTGTCCTGAGACTCTAGGACTGGTTTTGTACATACTCTGTTGCATGGGAGCCATTTGCAGTGGTAAATACTTCAGATGTGAATATGCATTATTGTCTGTCAATTTTAGCAAGTTCCCCGCATTTCTGCCATTGCTGTTCACAGGGAAATGAATAATAAAAAGAATAAGAACAGAATCCAACTTCAAAGTTGGTGTAATCCCTTGCTATTTGCACAGCTGCAATCATGAGACATTCATATTTTTGTTGTGAATATTTGAATCTGAATATCAAAGTGAAACTTAGAGAATGCCACCCTGTTGACCAACATAATAGAAAATATTAGTACAAATCTCTCAAAGCCTAATTCTTGGGCAGACGTGAATAATATCTTATTGAAAGCAAATCTTGTTCAAAGCTACAATGATTTCTGAAATGTATAGAGCAATCAAGTCAAGGGAGTCAAGCCTGAATACACAGATAGAAATTTGACCCATAATGCAAAGAATTCTTTTATTAGTAATTCTTAAAATGGAAAGTAATTTCCAAGCGTCTTCATTGTAGTAACATGCCCAGGTCCCAGGACTGGGTCTATGTGTTTCTTTCCTAATCAAACAGGGAAATATCCAAGCTTTTATTACCATCCATTGTAAAAACAATGGTGTTGAAATAACTGCCTTGATGTAAAATCCCCATGGAGGAAAACTACAAGTAATTTTGCAAAGCACAAGGCTTCCAACCAGCCTAATATACTTGCAGTCTGCTTTCAGTGACTTCCTACACTGAGGTTAAAAAAACAGTCATCAAAAAATCCCAGGAAAAACTCTATTCCCTGATTTATTTTTGTATTTGCCAACAACAAACTGGCACAGATTAGAGCATTATTTTCTGTTTGGAAAATAGGACCAGAAAAACAGCAAAACCAGGAAAGTCATCTTTGACTCAAAATGTCAGACAAAACCAACATTTCACTCACCAAATATTTATAGATGTAGTGCTTCAGTGTTTCAAGTAGAGGTGAAATGGAAATAAGACATTGACTGAAGGAAATCAAGAAGGATAACCAACTACGTTGGTTTTGGCACTGGTGAGATGCTCACTCACCCTCTCCTGCTCCAGCTGGGCAAAGAAGAGAAAAAAAAATTAAACTAAGGATTCATGAGCTGAGATGGGGACCAGGAGAAAACACTCAGGGCAAAACAGGCTCAACTTAGAAGTACAAAGTAAGTTTTGTATTAACACAATCAGGAAGAGGATAATAAGAAGCAAAGAAAAGCCTTATAAACACCTTTTTTTTTTTTCTCCTCCTTCATTCCCATTGACAGTGCAAGGAGACAGAGGGATGGGGGTTTTGGCCAGTTCATTACCCGAGGTTTTCTTCTGCTGCTCAGGAGAGGAGTCCTTCCCCTGCTGCACCTTGGGGTCCCTCCCACAGGAGACGGTTCCCCAAGAACTTCTCCAGCGTGACTCCAATCTCATGAGCAGCAGTGCTCCCAAACCTGCTGCAATGTGAGTCCCTCCCATGGGCAAACAATCCTCCCAAACCTGCTGCAATGTGAGTCCCTCCCATGGGCAAACAATCCTCCCAAAACTGCTGCAGCGTGGGTCTCTCTTCCCATGGGGTGCATCCCCCAGGGACAGGCTGCTCCAGACTGGAAGCAGGGCCCCCTCTCTCCACCAGGTCTCCCACTGGATCACAGCCTCCTCCAGGCATCACCTGCTCCAGTGTGGGCACCTTCCCCAGGGGCTGTGGGGGCATCTCTGCATCCCCCATGGACCCCCAGGGGCTGTGGGTGGATCTCTGCATCCCCCATGGATCCCCAGGGGCTGTGGGTGGATCTCTGCATCCCCCATGGATCCCCAGGGGCTGTAGGTAGATCTCTGCATCCCCCATGGATCCCCAGGGGCTGTGGGGGCATCTCTGCATCCCCCATGGATCCCCAGGGGCTGTGGGGACATCTCTGCATCCCCCATGGATCCCCAGGGGCTGTGGGGACATCTCTGCATCCCCCATGGATCCCCAGGGGCTGTGGGTGGATCTCTGCATCCCCCATGGATCCCCAGGGGCTGTAGGTAGATCTCTGCATCCCCCATGGATCCCCAGGGGCTGTGGGGGCATCTCTGCATCCCCCATGGATCCCCAGGGGCTGTGGGGACATCTCTGCATCCCCCATGGATCCCCAGGGGCTGTGGGGACATCTCTGCATCCCCCATGGATCCCCAGGGGCTGTGGGGGCATCTCTGCATCCCCCATGGATCCCCAGGGGCTGTGGGTGGATCTCTGCATCCCCCATGGATCCCATGGGCTGGGCATGGATCTCTGCATTCCCTGTGGATCTCCACAGGCTGTGAGGGGATCTCTGCATCCCCCGTGGATCCCCACAGGCTGCAGGGGCACAGCTGCCTCACCCTGATCTCACCACAGCCTACAGAAGAATCTCAGCTCTGGTGCCTGGAGCACCTCCTGCCCCTCCTTCCCCACTGACCTTGGTGTTTCCATTTTGTTTCCCTCACATGTTCTCACCTCCTCCTCTTCTCTGGCTGGAATGAAAACTACCTGCTGCTTTGTTTTGATTTGCTTCTTAAATCTGTTATCCCAGATGTGTTACCATCATCTCTCACTGGCCCAGCTTTGGCCAGCAGCATGTCCATCTTCAGAGCCATCAGGGGTTGGCTCTGCTGGACGTGCTGGAAGCTCCCAGCAGCTCCTCACAGGAGCCACCTCTGTGCCCCCCCTGCTACCAAAAACCAGGCTGTGCAAAGCCAACACAATGGTATATAAAAAACTTGAAAATAAAAAGGCAAAATTAAACTAGATTTTTTTAAACTATAATTTTTAAACCCCTAAAATTTAGGATTAATCCTAAAGCTTTTTCTAATTCATTTACCATAGTTTTTTAACCAAAGGGGGGAAAAAAAAATGTTTCTTTGGAATATTCATATGAAAACTTCATAAACAAAATGAAGAGGTAGGAGAATAAAATGTTAAAAGGAGAATACAGGATTTTCTAATGCGTGGCTAAATTCCAGAGGGCAAGAACTGTTGGTTCTCTGCCCCATCGGCACCATTCTTCACAGATAACATCCTAAATTTGGAATGATCAGAAGAATTTCCAGTATCTCAATGTATTTTGCTAACACTATTCATCATACCTTGTAAATTTTACTTTCTTAACTGGAAACTATAGCAATTAAAAAGATATCTGGAATAATTAGCTCAAATGATTCAAGAAACAAAACCCAATGACAATGGTGTTGCCAAAGTGAGTGTAACATATATCTAAAATAAATTAAAATCTACAAATTAATCACTGTCTGTCTGTATCCCATCCAATGCTAACAGAACCAAAACCCCCATGTATTTAAACCTACAATTTATAAGTGCTCCCTGGCAAAAATCAATATAAAGCTTCAGTGGGCAGAATGTGTGTAATAGTAACAAGTAGAAAGGTTAGTGTAGAAGTTAATGGTTCTATCAAGAATAAAACAGAGCTAAAGTCTGAAGAAAAGCTCTGCCACAAATGCTTCATTAACCTTGGAGAACTCCAGCATATCTTCAAAGTAAAGATTACAACAAACCTGACTCAGTCACCAGTAGCACTTGTTAGCTCTTGGCTTCAGAAATCAACAGCTTTTCCATTTGCATTATGAAACTATCACAAAGCTTTCATTGCACTAAGATGTTTGACCCTGTAAACTAACTAGATTAGTTAATCCAAGATCACGTGGGCAGTAGGGATGATGGTGAACACCTTACCTAAACACAGCCCTGTGCACTCCCAAGCAGCTGGGAGTTTCATACCAAAATGATCAATAGTAGACAACGCCCACACTTAATCGACATCACAATTCCAGGGAGCTGGCATTGCACTGACTGGGCTGGAGGTAATTTTGATTAACTCACCTAGAAGCAATTGCAACATTCCTAAAGCAGCTAAAACATCTCAGTGTTCTTCTCCCAGCTGAAGCCAGGGCAATGTCCATCTGCTTTTTCCTCAGCATTAACCATCAGTCACACCAGCAGGTCTTGGTCCTCTTCTTCCTACAGCTCCCACATCTCCTTCTGAACTTTCACTTCCCACTGAGTCTTTCTGGGACAAATATTTGTGATGGATAACTCCCAGGATTGCTGAAACGATCTGGATAAACAGAAAACTTGTTCAAACCTGTGATTCATGCCTCTGATATTTCTATCCCATGAAAATGAACAGGAGGATAGGAACTCTGTAAACCACTCTTGTGTCCAAACTAGGAAAAACTTTGGAGAGGTTGGTAATAAGCCAGCAGGTGTAGTGTTAGCTAGCAGTTCAGTGTAAGGAATGCATTGCCATATTGTACATTAGAGCTTAGAAAAGGCCAACACAAATTTTACCTTTTGAAAATGCAACCGATGGAGTCCTATTTGAACAGTAAGCACAGCAAATGTCTTTTGGGATGCATTTTTATTTTAGCCATTTACACTTATCAATACTCAAAATATTTCTCTGTAATGCTTTGCAACTAATAGCCATGAACAAATGTCACTATATTATAGCAGTATGGTTCAATATTCTGCAAAATTTCATATATTCCAATTTATTTTTTAATATGAGATCACGATGTTGATACCCCACAGATTTCTAGTTACAGTGCCTCATATCCACTTTTGGTAGATTTTAAGCTCTGTATCTGGCATTCATCATGAAATTAAATGAGAAAATGAAAAAAAATCTAAAGAAAATATTTTGGAGGAAAAAGCACCATATAAGTAAAAATATAATTTCATGTGGGAAAATTCAGGCAGGACATTTTTATGAAAAATGCATGAAAAATCCTGGGCTTGAGTTTCCACTTTACACAGACTCTCTCAAAAATTGTGCTGATACTTTGGATTATACTTTTGCAGCTGATCCTAAAATGCTGTTTTTTATCTAAATTAAGGAACCCTCCAAAGTGCATTTAGTTTCAAGTCTCACATCAAACTATGATGACACAGGTATATGTAAAATGAAAATCACTTTTGCCATGGCAATCAAGAATCTCTTGACATACAAAGTCAGTTTTAGACTAGACTTTGGAAGGAAGTTTTCTTGGTAAACTATTCCAAAGATGAAGTTATGGAGAGCTCACACTGTCAGAAAATTATTTTTCCCTCTTTCCTGTGTAATTAAATAAAAATTTGGTATTGCCATAGATGCAAAACCAACAATCAATTTGCTATGAAAGAACAAAGGGAAACTTGGTAACTGTCAGATGTATTATGTTATAATGACCCAAAGACAAAAATGATGGCAGCCAAAGGGACAGTTGGGACCAAGAACCATTAGCTACACATTGACAATTCAAATGCACTTGTACCGTAGCCAGTTTGTTTCAATCTCCTATTTTCTCCCATTTTATTCCTCCCTTCTTCCCCTACCTACTGCCATAAGTTTTCTTCCAGCAAGTTTTAGGGTGGAAGTTTAAATGAGCATCTGCCGCGGCACCAATGCCAACGCCAGCTGGCCACCAACCAGCGGGGCTACTCTTGCATGGGATGCTGGCTCACCTTTGGAGACTGTGCTTAACCTTTATGGCACACTCAGATTCCACCAGCTTGGTGCCTCAAATCCCACCTTCCTGCCTCTCTCCAAATTTTCCAGTTGGTAAACGTGTCCTGGTGGGGAGACTCACACCCTTGCCCTTTGTTATGCTGCACGTTTCTTTGCAAGTCAAAACAAAGCGGTTTTATTTTATTTCACTTTGTTTTGTTTTTATTATTAAAAAAAAAAAAAAGGAAAAAAAGGAAAAAAGGAAAAAAGGAAAAAAGAAAAAAGAGAGAAATGGGAGGGGGATTCAGTTCATAATTAGGGGAGGAGTCGTTTTTGGACTCAATCCTCAACATGAAATCTGTCATAAATGGATTCTGCCAAATTGCTGAACAGAGTGCAAATTTGTAATGTGCCAGTTTTTTAATAGCTTTAGTTCTTTGGGCTCTTTCTGCAAGTCCAACACTTGTGTCATTTCACTCACACTGTCCTTGAAAATCTTGTTCTGCAACCTCCTTTTTAAACTACGTGATGCACATGCTTAAGCCTTCCCAGCTGTGACAGCCCAAGACAAAAAAGTCAGCCTAGGTTTTGGCACACCTAAGGTCTTCTTCAAGTAATCTCATTTGTGCTTGTGCTAGAACTGTTCTTATTAGGCAGAGTCCTTATCTCATAGCCACAGCCGAGGATGGCATTGTGGCTTCCCAAAGCACGGTTGCCACACTGGCTAAAGGGACACCCAGATCTCAGTTTCAGCAGACACCATCTTTGGAATCGACTTCCGTGAAAAAAAATTGCCAAAGCCCTTCATCTGTTTTATTTCCCTTGCTTGAACGATGGGTTAAACAGGCCTATTTAAGAGTACAATAGCTCCAGCCATTTGAAATGCAAATTTTCGTCTTGGCCACAATATGTTGTGCATATCAACCCCCCTTATACCTTATTAACTGTAAAGATAATGAGATTCTCTTAAAAGAGGAGCAGAAAACCCATGGCATTCAGGATTCAGATTCCCCTCAAATCTAGCTCCTGCATTCAAGAATTGAGAGCAACTTCACGCTTAAGAAATCATTATTTTGATTTAGAATGTATTTGTAGTTAAACTTCTGAGAAGCCTGGGTAGAGGCCTCACACTGGGTAAAGACAACTGGTAAATACTGAATTTTTCCCCTGTCTTATAAGGCTTGTTGAACCTGCTCTTTCTTGGAGTTGGATCTGGTGATCCAGCTATGTAACCTTGCTGCATTTCCAGTTTATTTGAACACACCAAGACATCACACAAGCACCTTTGCACAAGGCCAGTCAAACAATTAAAACAAACATGTTGTTCATCCAGATTGTCTGCTGTTGACCCAATCTGTGCTTTGTACTTTCCAGGCTGTAGTGTAAATGTTTCCAGGGACAGATGTTGTGAGAGAGCTCCGAAAACATCTGATGCTACTTCAAATCATTTCCAGTGATACTTTTCAGAACTGAGTTTATCACGTATATTTGCTTTGGTTCATATTATATTTACTTAATATACTGACCCATGCTTCAGAAATCTCCTTCTTTACAAACAAACAATTATAAGCTAATACTACTACCAGGGTGAAGAGGCATACAGCATAAAAAATAATCCTAGATTTTCACACTGCTGTCTGAGTCTGCAAAAACTTGGGTGACTTTTAAGGTTTCAAAACATCTGGAATAGAAGTGAGGCAGAAGGAAGAAACATATCAGAGTGGAACTTTTAAGGCTTATTTCCCCATTTTCAGACTTTAACCAAATTGGAAGTAAAGGGCAGCTTCTGACTTAGACTTGAATTCCAGATCTGAATAGATGGGTGTCATTCATATCATTCATCATCTCAGAGAGGTGGATATCATTCATTCCAATGGATCACCTCAAGTTTTGAGATTGCAGGAGGACTTGAGAACTAGCCATGTGGATTTATCTTTATAAAAAATGGCATTAAAAGTTAACAAATATTTTTGAAGCCTTCTTCATCTATAAAAATGTTTCAGAACTCTTTCATTTTTCAAGACGTAAAATATTTCTAAGTATAATACTTTTTTTTTTTTAAATTGCAATTTAAAAAGAAAAATATTAATGATAAGAAAATATTTTAAAGGGAGTTGCGTAACAGAGTTTTCAAATGTGTTGTCTGTCTCAAGATTGTGTCAGATCTCCCAAAGAAATGCAAGTTTTGGTCATAATTTTTTCTAAGGAAAATTACGTCTATGTTGGAGGTGATCATTGATAAAGAAAGGTATTTCAAAGTTCTTTTTCAAATGGCCTCTTCCTGATTGCCTATGGCACAATACTCTAAAAAGCTTCAAGTTTTTCCCATTAATTATATCAGAAAACATTCCATTTGGAGCCTATGGTAATCCAAGGAAAATTAAAAGGGATTGACATATCCACAAAGGAATTTTATGGTTATGTCCCAGTACCAACAGTTAAAGATACAACTTGGTAGCCAAAGCTTGTGTTTTAATGTTCAGGTAGTTATCTTTGTCTGGGCCTGTGCTCACTAATGAAGGCAATGAATCTAAAAAAAAACATTTTAATAGTTCTCTTTGAAGGCTTCAACACCCTGTATGTGATTGGTGGTGAGATGTTTAATGTTACCAAGCTGAGTTAGTGATTGCAATCATTTCAGCAGACACTGTGCTATTGATAACTCTGCTGTGGATGGAGCGCTGTCACTGGAAAGATGCAGGAATTTCTGTTTATTTGAGATGAGACAATGGGCATCATGCCTTGTTATCAGAGAATCCTTGCTGCTGACTTCTGTGCCTAAATATTGAAACATATACATGCTATGTAGACATGTATAATTTTTAATCTTTTTTGGGCTTTTTTCATACTTTTCCCCCTAAACTGTGATTTTCCCGTTTTTTCCATGAAGGAGATCATTGGGCTCATGGAGCACTGGGGGTAGGCGAAGAAGGGAGGCAAAATCAGTATTGATATTGGTATCAATATCAATAAATCAAATCAATGTGACCAAGAGCTGTGCAGTTTATTTATCAGGGCCCCATTCAGGCTCAATGCAGTTTGCTATTGAAATCTTTCACTTGTGACTTCGACCTGCCCAGTCTGACAGCAGGACACTGCTGCAGAAAATGATATTAGAACATAAAGATCTAAAATTGTGCAGCTTTCCTTGGGAAAGTGACTCCGGAAAGGCTTCTTTGATAGAGCCTAGATTAATAGATAAATGTAATTTACTACATTTTAGGAAGAAATTTCTTACTGTGGGGGTGGTGAGATACTGGGACAGGTTTCCCTGAGAAGCTGTGTTTGCCACACCTCTGGAAGTGTTTAGGGCTGGGTTGCATGGAATTCTCAGCAACCTGCTCTAGTGGGAGTTGTCCCTGCCCATGGCAGGGGAGGTGGGCACTAAATGACATTTGAGGTCCAGTCCAACCCCTTAACATGCTATAATTCTATGATTACATTGTTTTTCCAGAAGTATTAAATTTTATTAATGGGAAAAAACTGTACCTCGTAGCACTTTTCAATGAGGAAATTACAATTTGTGTTTCAATAAGGAAGGAGACTTTTATTTTCAATAGTATTTAAACTATAAGCAAAGCTGCAGAATTTAGAGTAAGAGCCATGCCTCTCAGATATCAGGAAAAGTTTCTGGAGTTGATGATGGAAGAAATGGGGATTAACATGAGAAGTTTTTTGGTTTTTTTTCTCTCCAATGCTGTGTCCTGGGAAACTACTAACCCAGCCCCTCACTTGCCCTTCTGGACTTCACAGTATATACTTGTTATCACAATCCAATTATTTATTTAAAATATTGATTGTTCTCCATTTGTATAACCACAGTTCAGGTTTTTGGTTTTTTTTTTTAATTTATATTTTTCTAATTCTTGTTATCGTTTTTCAGTCGATGATGCCTCCACAAGAAACTTCAAGAAAATTTTGCTCTGCGCTACCTCACAGTGAGAATGAAAAAGAAACTTCAAAATCAGGTTTACTTCATCTTAACCATTTATGTATTTATGGAGACATTTGAACATGCACCTGAGCAGCCTGGTGTCAGTCTGGAGCACTGTGAGGGAGGCAGAATGAGCTGTCCTTTTAGGCTGGGTTTGCATCTCTTTGCATTGGCAGAGCAGTGCAAGCAGTGGGTACTGTGCCTCAGTTTTCCTTTCACCTTCTGGCCCCCAGCTTCATGCTGTTGCTTGGATGTCCCTTCCATTTTTCTGTCTACATCCAGCACAATTTCCCATTGTTTCCTTGCACTGGTGTTCTGTTTTCCAGGCTTCTCTGTCTTGTTCTTCTCATGTCATCCTCCTCCTACTCTATGTTTATTCTTTAAGATAATTTTTTTAATGAATTGTGAGTGTGGCCATAAATTTTCAAGAGCCAAGGGAGTCTGTCCTGTCCTCCAAGTACATTTCACTCTCAGAAGGGCTGATTCCTTGCACAGTTATGAGCAGGATTAAATCTTCAACTTCTACTTTGAAAAAAAAATAAAATTAAAAAAAAATTTCCCTGCATTAACCCTTTCTCAGCATTTTGTGAGAGCAGAGTCCACAGCCAGGGTAGGCAGAGGGTTTCTACACCGTAATTCAATGAGAAACAGTAGAAGATTCTTCCCAGAATGTCTACCCAAATGTCAGTAAACCAGGAGCTAATACAATCATGAATGGTAGGAAATTAGTCATTTGTAGCAGACCTTCACATTTATCATTAAATCTCTCTGATTCTACCACTGACCTTTCAAAATCAATAAACCAGGCCGCCTGAAACAAGGAAGTTTCCTGTAAAGGAAAGAAAATGGATCTTGTTTGGACCTTCAGTCTGCTAGGTTTTTTTTCCTGAAACAGAAAGTCTCATTTGTATTTCTCCTTTATCAAGCCCCAAGTGTTCAAAGTGCATTACTCACTAATGAAAGATGATTTTCTTCTTAATTCATCATCTGATTTCTGGAGTTTATGAGTTAGAAAGGAATGCTGAAGCATATTTTTAAAGATATAATTCTTTGTTCTGAGTTAAAAAGTTGAGTCAAACTCAGTGTGAAATCAATTGTAGATCTAACTAGATTTTTATTAAAGGATTTGAATACTTAAGTCTTAATGGAAGATAAGTTATCTCTTATTTTGTTTTAGTGAATAAAATAGGGTGTGTGTTCCTTGCTGGCATAATAAAATCAGGTGTTAAAAGTAGTAAAGTTAATCAAAATTAACTTTAATTAATCAAAATGGAGCATTCCAGATAAAGATACTGTTGAAACTATTAGTAATCTATTTCTATGTTTATTACCTAAAGAATATTATTGACAAGCTTGAAGCATTTATTTCCTGAGCAGTGCATTTTGGCAGTGTGTTGTGCTTATTTCTTCAATATGCAAAATGTAGATGAATGAATCTCTATACAAATGCTGAATATTACCTTTCATTTTATGTATATACAAGTTATTTTTATGTAGTTCTTTTTATGTGTCAGTATGCAATGACATGTTTTTTCCTTTTTTTTTCCCCCCATAACAAAATATAATCAGAATCTATTTGGCTACCAAAAGCAAAATAGATGAACTTAATGAAAGTAGTTTTGTTTTTCAGGTCTGTCTGTCTCTAACCAATGCCCTCAAATAAAAGTTTCTAAGCTGGAAGTATTTACATTTTAATTTAAGTATTTTTAAGTTCCTTAGAAAATGAACTGCATGTCTAAAGATTGGGTCTGACTTTGATAGACCCCTGGATTCTTAGGACACACAGTGTCAGAATATCCATATTGTGCACAGATATTCAATGTAAACTAGAGATCTGTGAGTGACAGTAACATAATGCGAATAATACGGGAAATGGAATGGAAATATCACTTAGTAATGTACACACTGAATTCAGGCTTCCACAAAAATAGCTTCAGGAAGCCTGGTGTTTGAGAACACAATATATTTAACCAAGTGTCATTGAGTAATAAGGCAAAGGGACAAATTTCAAGATCTACGCTAACACAAAGTCAATAAATGCATGTGAAGTCCAAAGAAGTGACAGACACATATATTGTACAAAAAGGATTTCTTGGACAGATTCTGTCAATATAAATATATTCTGTCGACATACATGTGCCTTGTCATGCTGCCTTGTCATAATTGCAGTCTCAAGAGCTTTAATTATCTCTTTAAACCATCGGTATTTACATTTGGTTTGTCTCATGGTCCTTCATTGCTAATGTGTCACAATCTTTTTTTTTCCCATGTGGGGGTGACAACTGGTCACTCTTCATTAATAAGATGACAAGTCTCTTATCCATGCTGTAGTCACAACAGGCTTTAGAAAGTTAAACTTCAAGAGATTAAATTCCCTCTGTGGTTATCCTACAGAACACACACTTCAACAGGAAATGCTTACACATCCTTGTTTTTCTTCTGCCAAGACTAAATTCTGTTTTCCAAGACGAAGTAAACTTGGGATGAAAACAAGGATATGAATTCTGTAGTGAAACAGTGACATGTATCGTCTATTTTTCTAAACCCTACTCGAAGAAGGAAAAAATATATTCCTGTGAATGTTATCGGTCACATAACTAACAGGATAAATATATGAAGTCTTCTAAGGTTGAATTTTAGATGCTCCTCATGAAATCCAGCATTAGCCCTAGATTTCACAGAATCACAGAATTATCGAGGTTGGAAAGGCCTCTGGAGATCATCCTGTCCAACCCCCTTGCTCAGCCTACAGGAGGTTGCCCCAGAACGTGTCCAGACAGTTTTTGAGTAGTGCCAAGGATGAAAATACAATTTGATCAGACTTGTGTTCATATGTGGAGGTCACTCTCTTGTTCTTTCCATTAAAATTGGTGAGTGATAAAGATATGTAGCACTTAGGCATGGGGAACTTTTACAACAGCAAGAGCTAAACAAATCTGAATTTAGTGTTGATTTAGGGTTCCCTGATTTCGTTCTCATTAATGATTTTCTTTTCCTTTCTTGGGTGAAAGAACAGAATTTTCTGTATGATGAACCACAAATTGCTGGTGCCAGTTTACCTGGAAATTGTGATACTGGAGACTTGCCTCAACATCTGATGAGAGTGACAGCAGTGATGGTGCCTCTATCTAAAGACATAAATCAGTCTGTCTGAAATTGAAACCTGCCCTAAACAGTGAATATAACCAACACAGCCAACCCAAAGCCTTTTTCTAAGAGGCAGAAAGACTGTCCAAATCTGTCAATTTTTAACAGGAATCACAGGAACTGTTGTTTCAGCAGGTGGTGGAAAGGCAGACCATCGTTCCTTGGCATGCCTGGAACAGGAGAGCACTTAATCCCGAGTGGCTTTGCCAAACAAGTGACAAAGCAGGTGTTTTGTGGCCCAAGGTGGTGGAAAGCAGTGCAGACAGAGCAATGGAGTGAAGGTGTGGCACTGCACAGCCCAGCCCTGCAGGGCAGGATTGGGTTCACCCACAGCAGATTGCAGACACTGCAAAGTAAGCATTGCCCAAGGCAATGAAGTGCTCCTGCAAATTTTATTGTTCTTTGATGGCTTTTATCAGAAAGGGAGTGTTTAGGCCTAAAAAGAGGATAAGTATGGAAGAAAACCACCAGCTCTGTCCAATGGGACCACTTAGAATGAGGATTAGTCATAAAACTTAACAAATGCTGGAGACATTTACAACTCTCTTCTAATGTAATGGCACCTATACCAAATACTTATATTAAATTGCAAATTTTATGTTCCATAATGCTATGCACAATAAATTAGCAAAGCCTGTATCAATCTTGATGTGAATATGAAGACAAACCTGAAAAATTATGTTTATTGTTAAGGATAAATAAAGTAAAACACTTTATTGCTCAGTGACAAAAGATTATAAAATACCTTGCAAAAATAAAGCACATGCTATAATCCATAAGAACAAAAGGATTGTCTGATTATAGAAAAGACCTAAAATTTAGGAGGGAAGGAAAAGATGAGGTTTAATGCTACTATTTGGTATAAATTTTAACTTATTCCAGCGAGAATGAAATAAAAAACTTTAAGGAAATTGATTCCTAGATTAAAAAAAGAAAGTGTCTTTTGAAGGTTAGTACTGTTATAGTGAAAATTGGTGGCTTATTTCATAGAGAAATGTAGCAGTTATTTTTCTGTATGCATTCAGGGTTGTTTTCACAAATTTTGAAATAATAAATACTGCTTTCTTTTCTCCAATTTAACTTAAGTCATGACTAGTAACCAGCCTTTAGTATTAGAAGAAATTAAATGCAATTATGTAAAGTTTGTTGTCCAGGTTGATCACAAGAGTTTTTGCAAGGTCTAGGGAAAAAATAATTTAGATTTGGCTGTGCTGCCTTCAGGCAGTGTGGTAATGCAAGAGAGTGTATGAAGATATGTCTACATGTATGTATCTATATGTATTTTCTTTAACTACAGGGGGAAAAAAAATATCAGTTTCTAAATCCCTAAATCTGGTTGTTAAATTCCTGCAACGCAAATAGAAGACATCTGGATATTCCCTTTTTTCTCTGAGCAGCTTCTAATGCCACAGATGTGAGTAAATATTGGTATAATTAATTTTCATAACCTTTTAAACATGTAGTAATTTTCTACTAAAAAAAAACTGAAACAGGGAAATTGTGCTTTAGAAACTTACATAATTCAATATTGTAAAGATTAACCAACCCTGAAATAGTATAATAAATGGGAGACAAGAGATGTTCAGGATACAAATGCATGACCTTTGGAAATAAATAAATAAACAAATAAAACATGGGATTGTCAGTTGTGGTTGGCTGTTGTTAGATTTTCATTGGAGGCAGCAGAACATTGATTCAATAAAACATCATTCACCAAACTGTCCTTTTTCAGCAAGGCACATAAATATTTGCCTAACTTGTTTAAATCCCACGGAGCTCACTTGTGTGCTGAATCAGGTAGTGGGGAAAACGATGCTGAAAAGCAAGGTACAAATTTCTGATCTCATTAGTGCCTTACTTCCTCTTTCAACCTTTGCCTTTCTCTTAAATCCTTCCCCAGTTAGTAGTTTTTGGCAACTGAATGCCACTTCTTTTCTTTATAAAAAGTATTTCAACCCTCTGCAAGAGTGTTTGGTGAGGCAGGTATCTGCACACCTGGACCCCCTGCTCAGCTGGAATTCTTTGTGCCTGCCAAAGGGGAGGAACTGCTCAATGCTGATTACCCATGGTTGCTTTGCTATGTTTGCTTTGTTGCATTCACTGAGTTTTGTTTCTTTTTGGATGGCGTGAGTGATACTGATATACTTTTGTACTCATTAAAGTGTACAGAAGCACAGTTTGAGTCAAAACTTGCCTTTGCTCAGTGTTGGTTTCAGTGTCTGACCGAAGGTAAAGGTTGGCAAAAGAGGATGACAACTTCTTTTTTGGATAACTGGAAATTTTTTGCTATGAAGAGCATTCATTTGCTCTGGCTTTGTGCTTGGTAAGTGTTTGATCTCTGTGCATGGGGACTGGAACAAATGCCATTGCTTCAGGGGAGAATTCACAGCAAAACCTGCCTGGGTTTGCTCCTTGAGCAGTAAAGCAAAGCAGGGATGGCCTCAGAATCCAGCAGGCCAGCAAAAGCAAAGATGGCCCAGGTCTGGTCCTAAGAAGAAATCATTGCTATTTATTTTCATTTCCAAGAAAATTACAAAACGTGTTTTTATTCACGCCCCTAGCTTCCTATCACTTTCACTGTTATCTGACATTAAAACATTCAAACTAATAATTAAAACTAAAATAAATTGAAACTATCAACATTAAAATATTGATAGTCCTAGAAAAAATAAGAGCTAAAGTATGTATCGGTTTTGACAGGATAACCATGGTTGGTGGTTAGATTATATCAGACTAGGACCTTGACCTCAGATGTAATTAATTCTTTGGTGATGGATCATCCTCTGGAAATCACATAGTTTGTATTAAACACCACAGAAGGTTACCAATAACAGTCTGAATTTTCCAAAAAGGAAAATCACTAGAAATTAATAGCTTCTCCTTTCAGAGAAAAATAAAAAGACAAAGAAAGAAAAATGAGGAAGATGCAAAGTTAACACAGTTTTGTTGCAAAAATTAAAATTGACTGTAAAAAATGGATAATTATTCTTGATAGGGATAATATATTAATAAGGATAGCTACATTCTTTCAAAATATTCCTCCAGAAGGCCACTGCTGCCTACCAGACAAAAAAGTAGAAGCTGTTCCAATGTGTACAAAAAGGCTCCTCGTGACAGTACCCATTAACAAAAGACTAAACAAACATTCATGGGTAAGAAGATAAATACTTTTTGTACAACTGGCTAGAAAAAAATAAATCACAAAAAGGATTAGTGAGTGTTTTGGGTCCTGACGTAGCAAAAGTGAAGTAAGAAAAAGGTTCTGAAAGTTCATCTGAAGACATCCCAGTAACAGAAGCTCCTGGATTGGCAGCAACCTCTCTCTCCAGATCAGTAGTAGAGCTTCTGGCATATTAATGAAATTTGTTGCAAGTACTCTTTAAGTAAAAGCAGAATTGCCACAGCACAGGATTTTATGGTAATGGAGGCTGAATAATGAGAAAATGGAGAGTTGTCATCTAATCACGAAGATCCCTCCCCTTTGAACATAAAATGCATAAAATATCTGAAATATTAATATAATTGTACAAGGTCCTGAAAATCACAATGAAAATATTTTATGAGTATCCTTAGTGTGCCTGTGACCTATAGAGATCATTAATTTGAAGCCTAATAGCCTACCTGATACTGTACAGCTTCCACAACCTGATTTGGCAGAATTGTATTATATGTATAATATTGTTAATAATGTATAACATAATAGAATGCCACATGGTATTATAAAAAACAGGAGAAGAAGATAATTATCAGTATTACAATATGCCAGTAAGAGATCAAAGAATATGAATGTTATATGGACAAATGAAAGTCTGATGATGCACTAATTTCCTTTTCAAGGAAAGATTACAGCACTGGAAAAAAAATGGACACAATTCCCGTAGTTTTTGTCTTTAATAATAAGAAAAAAAGAGGAAAAAAAAAAAAAGTAAGTATGTAGAAAATTAGAGACTCAGTGCAGTAAATTTTTCTCACTTAAAAATATAATTTAAATGATTAGAAAGCACTGCAATTTTTTTCAGATCGAGGATACTTGATTGTCCTTATCATCTGTACTTTTCTGCATCCCTGCCTGATATACCTCCTTATCACTTAACTAGCTAATCAATCACTAGACTTTCCCCCTACATTTTAAACACTGGAGAAGAGTCTCTTTCCATAGCAAGAAAGGTGGAAATGTGTTGCCCTTACTCTGAATCACCTCTGCTCACTTTATCATCTACATCCCAAAGCTTAAAATAAAGCAATTATATGCTGGAACTCAACGGGGCCTCTAAGAATTGCACGAGTAATATTTATTAAATGTTCACTTTATTAGGATTAAGATTGCCTGTAGTTGTAGAAGTCTTCTGCAGGAAAAAAAAAAAAAGGAAAAAAGATAATTAGAAAGAATGAAGTGAAAATGATATATTACAGCAGTGTGCAGAGCCAAGGCATTGCCTCTAGTGGATCAGGGCTTCTCTTTGCTCTGCAGGGAGTGGGAGCAGAGAGGAGCAGAGAAATCCTCACCTGATTTATCCTGACAATCCCAGCTGGGTTTAGCCTGCCAGTGCTTTACTGTACTGCTCAATGAGATCCTGACATCACCCATCTCAAAACCTACAAGTGACTCCCACTTTTTCAGCATCTTCACCTTCTTTCTTTCTTTCTGCTCTTTGGATCAGAAGCTCTTGATTTGACCAAATGGTGTGGAGCCCTCCAGCCTTCTGTCCCTCTGGCTTTGAGGGGAAATGTGGTAAATAACAACAATTAATATGG
The DNA here is from genome assembly GCF_030490865.1 of Poecile atricapillus. Classification (NCBI taxonomy): domain Eukaryota; kingdom Metazoa; phylum Chordata; class Aves; order Passeriformes; family Paridae; genus Poecile; species Poecile atricapillus. The sequence continues at coordinate 3,572,583 of NC_081266.1, read as the reverse complement.
TGATGCCATCAGGACTTTTTGTCCTTTTTCTACCAAAATATCCTGTTTTAAAATTAAAAGATTCATATGGCAGGATTCCACTGAGAAATTTATCACTGATTTCTTTAGATTTCACACAGGGAAACTGGTGACTCTGCTTTAGAGTCAACAATATATATACAAAAAAAAAAAAGAAATTATGGAACTTACAATTTTTGGAATAGGTTTATTTGGCTGCATGGATGCCCCAGTGTTACCACAGCGATATTTGAAGGTAGATTTGCTGGTGCTTAAGAAATCTGCTGAAAAAATTTGCATGAGGGAAAAATGAGTGGTCCCAGTTATAGACTCAGTTATGGACTAAACGATGTAAGGTCACCAAAGAATTTGGTCAGAAAACCAGGATGTTGCTCCAGAATAGTAAGAAAATATAAATTATTTGGTATATTTATTAGGAACTTCCATGTCTTTCCTTTCTCACTACATTCTTCATGAAATGATGAATACCCTATCAGAAGAATGTAAAAAACTTTTGTGCTCTATTCCACTTCTGCCTTCTGCTTCCCAGACCTTAGACCCTGCTCCTGAAATTTGTGTTGCTGACTTTTGTAAAATGCTCTGTGAAATTACCTGAGTCAAATCTCTGTGAATGAAGACCCCCTCAAATCTCTTATCTCTCATTTTGTTGCTACTGCTGTTTACAAACAAGAGTGTCTGAAAGAGCAGGAAATTTCGCATGATTTTGTGATAACAGAAAGTGTATTTCTATATCAAACTATTAAACATGTTTGTGTTCCCATTCAGAGGCTTTTTCAAAGAGTATTTGATGCCACACAAAAACCAATCCACCAAACATGTAGCATGAAACTAATTTATTTGGTATCACATTTATTTGAAGAGTAAAATTAATAAGAACAGACTTTCTTTTCCTTCAATGTAGGCACAATGCTTGTCCTAACAGAATCCTCACTTCTCTTTCTATGACATCAATGTAAATAAAATGTAAATAAAATGTAAATAATGTCAATAAAATGCAAGCTAAAAAGTAAATTCTATTCTATCAGCAACATCTGTGAGTGAAAGCACAAGTGAAAAATATGGGTGTGATACAAATACCTGGCATGAGATAGTCCTGACTTGGAAGGGCTCAGAATTTAAATAAACAAAGCAGAGCAGGTGGAGGAAGAGGAGATAGACACGTAGATGTAGAGGTGTAAAACATCATGCCTGGTGTCACAAACAAAATCAGTGTTTGGAAATAGATCCCAGTCACTGAACTACGATACCTCCCCCAGTGGTTCTTGTGTAAATGCTCACTGACTCTTCTTGCAGTATATAAATATATATATATAAAATATATATATAAATATATATAAAATAAAAAAAATTGCAGTGCTTTCTAGTCATTTCAATTATATTTTTAAGGGTGAAAAATTTACTGCACTGAATCTCTAATTTTCTACATGCTTTTTTTTTTTTTTTTTTTTTTTTTTCTGGTCCAGATTTGTGTCTGGATTTGATTCAAACAAAAAAACAGAGGTGGAAATATGTGCTCAGCTTACTCTCTAAAAGGCTGACCTGAGTTTCAGACTGCAGGTAACTGCAGTGGTCACCAAAGCAAACATCTCTTTAGCCATTAATAGCAGAAATATCTACATGAAGACAGAAATAACAAGCATGTTTCTCCAGCCACTAGTGTTTTGGAAAGTGATTTCTGTACCTGTTAATCTATGCCAGCTGATAGGGGAAACTTATTTGTGGTTCCACTTGGCTGCTATTTCATCCTACACATAATTTGATATGTTTTACAATCTGATTTAGTGTCCTTTTGTTTTGCTGTATATTGCTTGGAGAAGCAGACATTTCTCATGTGTGCTCTACCCTGTGAAGATAAGGAGCTATGAAGTTTTTTGGAGGACATATGAGAAATGTTCTCCTTAGAGGATTTATTTCCATGAGAAGTGCAGCCTTGTTTTGACACGATCACTTCCCCACCATCAAACTGGATGAGAGAATCTTGGCTGCTTTTTTTGGTTAAGTGCTAATTGAGAAAGGACTCTGAGCTTCTCCAATGACATCGATTGTGCATTTGTAATCAAGACTCAAAGGCTACCCTAGGATTAGGTGCAAAATCAAAAAGTTTTATTGAAAAAGAAAATCTGCTGAATCTAGCAACTGTAAAGTGCTCTAATCTGCAACACATAAATGGAACAAAGACTGAAATGACAACAAAGAAAGAAAGAGAGAAATCAGGGAAACTTTCAGAGCTCCGTGTTTCCACAGGCCCATATGCTGGATGTGTAAACCAATATGGTAAGTTACAATTTGAGATTTTGTGAATTTAATCTACCAATAATCTACACATTTGATTGCCCTTATCAATCATAACATTTTATCTACAGGTTACTATTAGATGGTCATAAATTGCCAGCTATTTTCCTTCGTCCTATTGGCAGTTAAATGCAAAACACCGTATTTGATGTTCTGACATTTTCTATTTTCATTCCTCATTTCAGATTCAGCCTTTTGCTAATACTGCTCTCTAAGTAGAAAATATGCATGTGCCTTCATGCTGTTTTGAAACACCACTTGTCCTCCTTTATGCTCAATTATATTATAGTGACCCCAAAAGTTACCTAATGTTGAGGGAGAATGCAAAATGGAGACAGATTTAAATTTCTCATTTGTGCAAAACCTTGTCTTGGCAAACCAATTTATTTTAAGATCTGTCCAGCCAACAGCTTGTCTGTTTCTTTTTTTTTTTTTTTTTTTCCCTTCTCTAATTGCTTGTATGCTCAAATTCAGCAAATGACTGTATTTATAGTTAGGTTTAATCAGCAGGATTCCTTTCATTCTTAGCTTTAAACACATGTAAGGATTTCCTGGAAGAAGAATTTTAAATATTGTCTTTTAATTGCATTTTCAAGTGTTTCACCTCCTCCTTTATGCTTCTCCTAAGAATTGTAAGGAAACATAATTTAGTGCTTACTTCATATTCTGAATTTTTTCACCTGGGATTTGTATAAAAAAATCGTGTCTTATACTCCTTCCTCTAATATTGACCTGATATACTCTTAGGTACTTCAATTTTCATTACATTCAGGAAAAATTGTCCCTAATTTGTTTGTTCCTAAACAAACTTTGTCATTCCACTTTTGTAAATATACAAGCAAACAGTATTCTAGAATAATATTTGTTTTCACAGTCTCAGGCTGGATGCTCAAATGATTGTAAGGGCAAGATTCCATCGATAGTATTAATGGAAATAATTTAATTTATATATATCCTTTTGACTAGTATAGATCTATCAGCCTAAAAGATGTGAGGCACGTACACAAGCTGACAAAAATGCTGTGCACTGCCCCTGGAACTGAGGTCACTCTTTATGACTGAATGGAAAATGTCCTTTATGGGATAATTTGTGTGCTCACTAACATCAAACACCACATTTTGCATACACTTGCACCATTTGGTCCGAGGGTAGAATTTGAGAATTTCCTTTCTCACAACACTTGCAGTATTTGTGCCCACAGCCACCTCACACCAGCTACAGACTGGACCTCTTGACTTGCAGAAGTTAGAGATGGAAGAGATCTATTATGTCCTTTACTCCATTCCTCTGCTCATGTGAAATTGTTCTGTGCAATCTTTTCTGAGAAGATACTGTGAAATATAATCCTGCCTAGGCAGGGGGATGGACAGGTGACCTAGCAGGTCCTTCCCATCTGAAATATCTCTCTTGTTATGACTAACTTCACTGTCCTTCTTATCTCCCACTTAAAAAAATTCAGGGACCAGGCATCTCCGTACTGCTCATGCCACAGGCTCCTGCTGCTGCAGTTGTCTCTCTCTCTTTCAAGCTCCCTCCCCACTGCAAGCTGTCATGTGTGAATTCCTTTTTCCACGATGTTTTGGAGCTCCTGTCTGCTGTGGGTGCATGGTGAAGTGTGACTTGTATTGCTGGGCCAATGTATTTTTTTCTAGTTTTTGCCATTTCTCTCTGGGAAGGCTTCCTCTTTGCTTCTGCTATCATCTACTCTAAGAGCTGAAGCAAAGCAATGATAACTTTCATTCTGAAACACACAGATAACATCAATGAAAGGATGTTAAGTCATCTACATAATTAAATAGCAATTGGCCCTAGCCATTACTCATTATAGTGTAGCTTTTTGTCATTCTGTTTGATGCTAAAGGATGTTCAGCTGCTTGTAATTGATAGAGAGGTTTAATCTGCAGTGGTTTCACTGTAATGAGCCAAGCATGAAGCTATTTTTTATGTTAAAAAGGCTAAAAGACCCTTTTTTTTGGGAGTAGGCATGGAGACAATGCATGGGGTTCCTCAAATTCCCCAAGTATAAAAATCAGCTTTTCTTTTCTATTAGTTGGTTTTCATAAAGTGTTAGTTGAGCAAAGATTGCTTTGGCTTCAGATGTAAAAATGCAGACCTATTCACAACAGTTGAATCACACTGAAGCTATCAGAATAATATGTTTCTAATCTAGGGACTCAGAATAGCAGAGGGCTAGAAAGAAGCACTGAGAATTTTGCCAGAAATTAATCAGAAAAGAGCTTTCCTTAGTCTCTAAATGAGGCTTCTGCAATTTGTATAGCAAAATGGATGCATTTGAAGAGCAGTAAGTGGATTATGTTGTGCAATTGGGTTTTGTGAAATTTTAAGTAAAATCCATAAATATCAGGTTTGAGGGGAAGTCAACAAGAGAGCTTTGAAGATGGCTCCTTTTTTTATTATTATTATTTTATAATAATATCTCTAACATATTAATGACCATGGCTGGAAATACCATTATAATTCACATTATCTTAGTTAAGTCAGCAGCAGAAGAAATATGCAGCTCACTACTCTGTAATTCTGATCTGCTGTCTTTGGGCAAACATTAGTGTTTTAAAGCACCACCCAGCTGTTTGGCACACCTCTGGCACTGACAATTTTTACCTCCATGGCCAGAGCAGCAGAAATAAGTGATGTTTACTCACAACTGAGATGCTCCACTTCACCGACTGGAATGAGAGTGTGAATCCACCTTTATCTGTGGAATAACCTAAATACTCTGAGTTTCTGCAGCTTAGGCAGAGGCAAAGCTTTTGTTTTGCCAGCTCCAGAACGGTGGCAGAGCAGTAGCTATGACAGCTGGAGCATAACTAGCAAGAGATAGTCAATGAGCCCTAAACCAGATGAAAGACAGAAGAACCTTTAGGCCAATGCTAATGATCAGCAGCTATCCAGGAGGCAGAATATCAATAAAAACTTAAAAGCGCTCCTTTTTCTCCTTTACAAATTAACCCTGCACCAATGGGGAGGAATTCCTCTGAGATAAATATGTCAAGATATTGGGAGGCTCGAAAAGTACAGGAAATACCAGAAGGAGAGCAAAACCCGAGAGAAGAAGAAACCAAATTATGAATCAAAGCAAAGACAAAACCACAAACGAAATCCCCAAACAGACAAATAAACAAAAAATAAAAAACAAACCCAGGCTTCCTCAGCCTGGTTAGGAAAACATTCCTTAGTGATGAATATTTAGCTAAACTCATGGGTTGTTTTAGTTTGAGGAGAGTTTTCTCTAGTCCATGTCACTGCTCAGTGTGTGTTGGCAGATCAGGCAGATGAGGGTTAGATGTGGCTGGATCTTGAGCACCTCCAAGAGCAGAGGTGACAAACTCTGGCAGCCTCTGGCTGATCTTATTGCCATGCAGCTCTGGAGACAATAATGGGAGGAGAAAAGCAATCAGGAAAATGAGACCAGAAATTCTGTGCAGGACCTGTGATTTGCTCCTTATGAAGGGGTGGTATGGGGGAAATCATATTCTTTGTGCCTTTTAGAAATCTATTAGCGTCAGTGGATTTAAATGAAGTGTAGAGGATGCATTCTTCAAGCATAGAGTCACTTTTGTGATTAACATGGCTGTTTTGTTTTCTGCATCAAACGAAGACAAACCCATTTGCTAAATGTTAAAATCCAAAACTAAAAGTTTTGAGCTGCCCTCCAAGAAATGATGAGTTAGACTTTTCATACTACTGAGAATTTGCTATGCAAAGAGATCTTTAACAGTCACTGAATGTATAGACAAATGCATGGCTGCAAAAGTAAGAAAGGAATGTATGGATCCAGGGAAAAATACAGTGAGATTTACAATTTTTCACTTTGTTTGGTTGTGGGTTTTTTCTTAGAGAAAACATTAAAATGGCAATAGCATCAAAAGGAAAGAACACCACTTCTTCATCAACACAAAGGAGAAAACATTATTGTTGTTTTATACATAACCTAAAGGCATGCTTTAATGTGATTTCCGTGTACAGCTTTGATCCTAAGGTAATCACAATCACTAGAAAAAACCAACACAATCATTGTCAAATAAACTTTTGTTTCTTTTGATGTACCAGTCTAATTAGAAATGGCTGAATTTCCATTCCCTGAGAAATTTCCAATATTTGTTTTGATTTCAAATCAGTTTCACTCAATCTTGCGTCAGGATGAAAAGTTTACATTTAAAATATTCTAACTAATATTTTAAAATATTTAAACTAATTTTAAAATATTCTAACTAATAACATTAAGTATTCTAACTTTCTCAGAACGTTAGTTTTTCACCCCTCTACTAGGTTATCAAGCATACACATGTTATCAAGTGATAAAATATTTGAAACAAAATATCTCAGTAATATCCTACATAATTTTTAAATTGAATTGATGTGTTCCAAGGAAATATGTTGATATCATCAACCAAAATCATCATTAAATAACGTACCCAATGAACTGTAAAACTAAATTGAATTCTTGCCATAATGAAAGTAATCCCTGATCCTAAAAATCTTGTAAATCTCTGCTCCTAATCAGTAACAGCCTTTGGCATGTGGTTCTGTCAAATCACAGGGAACAGTAGCCAGCCTGTGGAATTATTCCTACATAGACTTTTTTCCTTCTGAAAAAAAAAAAAAAATTTTTTTTTGCAAAAAAATCTTTTGCCTTGCAAGATTTTGTTTTTTTCAATATGCACGTCCTCTTCTATGAATCAATAATGTAAATAAACATAATCTAATAAATTAGTTAGATACCCCAGTTTTAGTAATTAATATGGTTCAGGTGTGAGGGTATATTTTGCAAACTGATTCATCACTGGTGCTCCACCTCAGGCTAGGTGAATATCCATCATGATTTTCCAGGAGCTTATAATTTGTGACTTTAAAAATCAAATGGAAAGAACTTGTAATATTTTGACGTATTCCTTCAAAATTTCTCAGCCATTCTGTGATCATTTAATAAAAAGAACAAGAGTGGCATCCCCTTGATCAGGTTGGTGGGTTCTTGCCTGTGAGAAATCTTTTAATTCCTTTATAAGGAAAAATGAAAGAGAATTTGGGGATCATAGCAGATAGATATGACATATTACATGACCAAGTCCATGCTCCTGACAATTCAAGTTAGTCCTAATATTCAGGTATTAAACTGTTATTATAAATGACTTTAGGAGATGATTTAGCCTGTGAAATGTCTTTTGGAAGGTCATTATGAGCTTCTGGGGATTTAGTGGATCCAAGGAGCTCACAAATCTCTTGCATTCTGCTGCTGTTTCCTCTCACAGCTCTTGCACAAAGCTCTGCCCTGGTTTGGAGCTCCATGCACAATCCTGGTCTCCAGGAAAGCTCAGTCACTGTGGTCCTTGAGGGCACAGAACAAGGACACCCATCCACGCGAATAAAACCTTGCAACTAAGAAGTGATGCTGTTCTGGGTTTTACCTTTCTTCCTTTTATATGTTCTATGTGTTCTTTACACATATATTTGTAGCCTATTTATTAGTGACTAGTTTTCCCAGTGATCTTCCATGGCAGAAGGACAAAAATTCCAGAACTCCAAGCCCCAGAGGGAATGAGGCCCCTATTCTATCTCAGTTCTTCTCCTGGCTACCAAGGCTGGGAACAACTCCTGGAGATACATTTCACAGAAAAAAATGCAGCTAGTACTGAAGGGGAGAAAACTTAAAAAGGGCTAGACCCAGAAGAAAAATTCCATCACCACTTGTCCTCCTAATTGGTGCTTTTTGTCAGTTATGCTAATTTCCTAAACTTATAAAAGCTATGTTCACCCCATGTAAATGGGTTTTTGTGAACATCTCTCCGTAACTGCCCCTGACAGCCTTCAATAAAAATCTACTTTTATATTACCTCCTTACTAAAATTATCTGGAATTCCATTTCCAGGATGGGAAAAGGGCAGCAGAAGAAAGGACTGCCTGGTTGCCCTGGCAATGGGTGTGGAGGGAAGAAGGGAACAACATGAACAATGTCAATAACTCGACATGCCAATTCATGGAGTCTGTAAGGGAAGGTCTCTGGGGTCACACATCATTGGCAGATGTATCTGAATAAGCTGGTGAAGCAGTGAAAGAGCAGGAAGCTTCTCCAGGAGATTGCCTCGCTCCAGGGGGAAGGAGGAAAAACCAAGGTAGGCGCTTGACTTGATTCTGAATTGGGGAAAAAACCAGGACACCAAGGCTCTTTCTTCAGCTTTACCACATTTTGTACTATAAAGGGAAATAAGGCACTTCTTAGAAATAACCAGCCTGAAAAAGGAATTGAAAGAAAAGGAAGTGTGACTAAAGACCAGCTTGCAGTCTACAGAAGGAACAACTCTCTAGGTTTTAAGCAAAATAGAGATGTAGTTCGCCTTACAGTCCCAGAGTTCTCTTTTTTTCTTATTTCACATCTAATTCCTTTTTCCAGAAAGCACTAATGTGATTATTTCTTAACATATTTTTACCTGTAAATCCCTCTTTTAATTTAAAAAAAATGCACTGAAGAAGTGAAAGTAAGATGTAGAGAAGTGTCAAAGAGAGATTGCTCTAATAAGACATTCAGGGGTGATTTGATTTCCCCTGCTGTTGCACTAAGTCAGTAGATAACATCATATTTTAGACTCTCCTAAAATTTTAAAACACTTCATGAGGAGTATTGATGGCATAGCTGCAGAAGTTAGGTATTTCCTTTAATTTTTCAGTGAAGAAAACTGTTGCTACTGTTTCCAGTGGAAGACTAAAACAGACATGTGTGTTCACAGGAGGAATTGCATTTACACATCATCCAACAAAACTTAAATGTTATTCAGGCATCTGAATAACAAACATTTGTTTGAATAACAAATGCAAACGAGGGTGCTTTTTCCAAACCGAAGCTCCAGTTCTTAGTGTCTGCACTATTAAGTCTCTGCAACTGGGATCTGCTTTTAGACCAAAAATAATAGACCCAAATAACCCAAAAGCTTTTTAACTCTTTAAACTGCCGTGTATGTGACAACCTAATCCAAATACTACATGTCACATATACCTTTCAACAATTATTTCAGTTTTTTAATCCAATAATTTATGTGATGAGCGGTGTTTTGCTGCTTTTTACTGGATTCTGCAGCTTTGTTAGATAAATTATTTAGCAAATAATAGAAACATTCATCAAAGAATGTAATCTGCAGTATTGGATTCTTTTGGTATTTGACTGGCTTAGATAAAAACATATCAGCAAAATGGAAGCTATGAAATTATAGTGATAAGACTATAGCAGCCTCCCCAGAAGGTTTTATAAACCAGAATGAAAATGAAATAAACCAAAACCACAGTCCAACGTTGATGTTCTGTTTCCAGTTAATTTCTTATGTATTTTTGTACCATAGGCATTAATTGTTTAATTGGAACAGTGAAGAAATTTTGTTGTTTAGCATGCTACAGTGGTAATTCAGAACCTGTGCAGCTGGCTACTGAAAAATGAAAAGTCAAAGGACAAGAAAAGAAAGATTGAATGAGGTGATTTTCGGATGTTCAATGAGCTAAACATATTTTAATAATTAACTTATACCTTAAGACACATTTATATATTTAGTGGGGCTAAGAACAAAGATGATATGTTTTCTTTGTGTGCTGGAAGGAAAAAACTGGTGAATGTCTGAAGTAGCTGTAGCTTCCCTGAGGTGCTCAAAGCTGTGAATTGATGCTGTTTCCCCACACGTGGTGCAAGCTGTACCACGACCTTTGGGAAAGTGAACTCAGAAGAATCACACTTGGAGCTCCTGGCAGCAGCTGCAGGGGTGTGAGGGGATAGGGAGGGTGCTCAGTGATGTGCAGAGGGACCCTGCAGGGGAATTTGGCACTGGACAGCCCAGAAGGGAACCTTTTTCCATGGGAATGATGTGGCCTTACCAGGCTGCTGATATCGGCCTGGAAATGTTGTGCAGGTCCTTACCTGTGCAGAACTGGAGCCACAAACACAGCCTGGTGCACCAGGGAACAATCTGCTTTGCCATGAAGAGGAGAAAACAGAATGAGCTCTAGGAATTTTTAGCTTTAGACCTTGATCCAAACCCCATTTGAAGCCTTTCTGCCAATTTCAAGCTGGCTTTGCTCTGGTTACAGGGGGAAAAGGGATTTAATTGTCAAGGCAGCTGGGGGTGATCTTGTTTTAAGTGCCTTTGTAAAAAGCTGGTGGCAGACAACAACTGATGGCTTAAAGACATACTTCATCAAAGTATATGTCCACTTCTGGTATTAAAAACTAATGCATTTGTCACATACAATTGGGCCTAAAGCAGGCAAAAGTACTTCACAGCATGTCCCCTGAGAGCTATCATAAATAGAAATCAGAAGAAATGCCAAAATCCTTAGGGCTTGACAGCAAATGATGTTTTAATTTAGTGGACATACAAAACTCTCTTTGACATCTAAATGGATGCTTGCCATTAGAAATCTCTCCCCCTTCCCTCAATATTTGTGACAAAAGAAGACATGTATACAAATGTAAGAGTTTCTTTTAATTTTAAAAGCTAAATTTGCATAGTACAGTAAAAGTTGCCTTTATAAGGACTGAGCCCACAATCCAAAGATGGAGATGTTAGTAACTTGAGAAAAATTTTATCTCAGAGTGGAAATAGGAACCTTTAAAAGTGGATCCCTTTTCTACAGAAACCTCAGCATGGGGTGGAGGATACTGGCATCCATAAGAATAAATTTTGTAATCCCAATCCTTTACCACAGGATTAGTGTTTATAATTACAGTGAAGCAGGCCAAACTCTTGAAAAGGGAATCTTATTGCTTTTGCAGATGTTACCTGTGTTAAAATGTTTCTGTTGAATCCCCTAAAAACCTACCAAGTTATTTGTACAAAATACTAAATACTTCTAAACTCAAAGCTATTAACAAGAGGGAGGACAAAACTAAAGTGTTGTAAAGCATCCTTCAGACTTGGTAGTTTAATTTGTGATGCTTTCTGACCCTAAACCTAGAAAGGTACTCACAGCTCACTGTGGAAAGGTTCTGACCTCTCAGCAAGGTTGCCTGTTCATTTCTATACCTCCTGAACTACTCATCACCTTCATTTATGATTAATAAACTCCAGTCATCCTGTTTACACTGGATCACAAGTTCTTTATTCACTTTTCTTTTTTTTTTTTGTATCCTTTGGTATAAATGCAGAGTGCAAGGTTTGGGGAATATATTGGACTTTGCTGTGAAAGGTGTGTAGCTACATATGCAAAAATTTAATCAGGTAGGACTTTACAACCACAATCATAGTATTCCAAAATTTGTGATGAACTCTGCAGAAGCTTTCTAGATTTCAGTAGTTCTGACTGAAGTTTTGGTACTTCAGTAGCAGGGAATGATTATTAATGTGAATTAATGTGATTTTTTTTACGTGTTTTTTTAATAGGATATCCTGGGCTGCTGTGTGGCTGCCATTCAAACAAGCACAATTCCAGTGCAGGAGAGGAGGATTCAGGATTCATTGTTCTGCCACTTCCACTGGGACTGGAAGTTAATGCAAAAAACTGTTTATTGCTAAACTTGTTGCTCAGTGCTTTAAGCTTCTTTGGCAGAGTCTCCCTGAGAAGGGAGAGACCTATTTCATCTCTCTCATCTTTTCTCCTGGAGGTCCTGTGCAATTTGGAAGGACAGGACACCTTAGCACAAAACAAAGTAATGTTTTCCTTAATCTCTTGTCAAAACCTGGCCTGAATTACTCCTGCAGAGTGGACAGAGGACTCTGAGTCTTCCTGCATCTTATTTATCTTCCTGCAAAGACATGTTCTTATCTCTGCAGGAATAATGTCTTAAAAAGCCACAAAAAAGGGTAAAGGAAATTTTGATTTTGCAGAAAAGGTAGAAAGAGCTGTCTTTTAGATTAACTGGCTTAGATATAGCTCTTAACTAATAGTTAATAGAATAGCAGTTAAAAAAATCCTTCAGCAAGAACTTGTGATGTTCTGATTATGTTATTTCTGTGGGATGGGAAAAGACCTCTGGTGCATTTCAGGTTTCATCTCTTTCCATGACACTTGCCAATTCCTCCATTCCATTTCAATAAATAGACTTTTTTTGAGTCATTGCTTGTACTACATGTCCTCACAGAGTCTGCAACACTCTAGAAACTCTTTAAAAGTCCTCCTGACTATGTAAAATGTAGTTATTAACTCACTGTTACTTGTTACTATCACTTATTTTTCTTTTGGGCTCAACTGGGACTCACCCTTCAAAACTTTATTAAAAATTTATTAATTATTAAATTTTATTAACTCACTATGACAAATTTTTCACTGGGCTTTTAAAATTTTGGATCATAATATATTTTTAACTCACTCCAATAACCTTTTCCTGGTGCTTATCTGCTGATATTGTTACAGATCATGGATGTCTGTGTGTGAGTTTTTAAAGACTTTGCTTTTTATAAGGCCCTATAGTCACATCTTTCTATTAACTGTATGAGTGAAAAAATAAACATTATTCTGGTTGGTATAGTTTCTAATAAAAAAAAAAATAAAACCACTTTGGCTTGCATAAATGTCTTTGCATATCAAAGGAAGAGAGGGATGAGAGTCTTGGAGGTGAATTTCTTGTTTTAAATCATAGATGGACAATTAATTTCCTAGGTTTTGGCAGGGTGTTTTTACACAGACACAAAGACACTGGAGGCAGGACTGAGTTTAATGTCAGCTGGATAAAATGTTGGGGCTCAATCTAAAGAAATTATCTGGAATTCTTGAGTCTGTGAACAGAGGTGGGCTGTAGAAACCTCTTTTAGTTTGGAAATAGTAATTCTGTGGTTGTTTCTGTCTCACTTTGTGGTGGAGGAAAGCTAGAGTAGCATCACAGACTATAAGACTTCAGATATCAAATAAGTCACAACTTCCTCTGTGCCTGTTCTCCAAAAATGCCTAGGCCTGTAGCCAGTCTAGCAAGTAATTTAAACTCATTTAGAGTTTTAATAATATATTCTTGCATAGATTTTTGTGGGTTTTTTTTTCCTGAACACAGGGAAAACAGTTTTCTGGATGCAGGTAAAGAATTTATCACTTTTCAGGACTCAGGTCTGTCTCCATGCCCATTTCCCAAATCCTTCAATAGCTCCTTCTCCCTTTCTTGGCTGAATCATCTGTGATTATGTGTGCTCACTATGTATTTGAATAGTAAAATACTTGTATAATGCAACCTCAGATTCAGTGGCAGCCCTGACATAATGCTGAAATACAAATCATAGAATAAATATGATAAAAATTCTTATTCTACATCTATAGACAAAAAAGGAACAAAAAAACCTGAGCAGAAAGCCCTAAGCCTGTGTTCTTTTGGGCTCAAATGGGACTCACACTTCAAAGCTGAGAATAGTTGTCTTAGTCCAGAATTCAAATTTACAAGAGAAGTTTGACTATGTCAGAGCTAACTCTCTTACCCTACATGTTGTAAATACCTTTGAACTCACTCCTATGAAACAGAAATGCTTTCTGAAGAAAGAAGTTGAAAAGATAAGTTGCTTACGAGCTACTGTAATTAAAATCTAAAAGATGCTTTCCCAGCTGTTGCTTTTGAAGTTATGCTTAGTTGGTGGCTAGGTGCCAGCATTCAATTAGAAGTATGCATTTTTATTAACAGACTATCATGTGTTATATTATGTCAATAATTCCTTTTAAATTAGTTCTTTTTATTTTTAGCAATAGTCACAGGTGTCCAGGTCATTAAATATTAAAACAGGCCCCACTGACAATTGTGCAACATCCTAAGTTGGTTTGGTGTTTTATTTGCACTCCATTTGAAGTCCAAAATTAAAATATCTCTGAACTTGTAGAGAGGAGGGTTTGGCCAAGATAAGTTAATGCCTGAGGGGAAAAAAAAAGAAAGAGAGAGATGAACAGGCAATGTGCAACTTTTTTGCCTGCATTTGGGTTTCTAATTATCATGATTTCATTTACTTGCTCATCATAGTCCTGTTGCAAGTGGGGGCCTCATTATTTTGATTCACTTCCTTGGATGTCAAAGTCTCAGCCTGGAATTAGGATGGTGAGGGAGGGGTTGGTACTCAAAGGCTTTTAGAGGTACTCAGCTCAAAACAACACAAAAATAATCTTCCTGAAAACTGCCTTTTTCCCAGTTTCCCAGCTTTTTATTGCAGGATCCATTTCACCAAATTTTGGTGTAGATACCTTCATCTAGGCTTGATAATTAATCTGCCTAATTGAGGCAGTTATTTTGGGTTAAGAAGAATGGAGCCTGGAAGGGTTTTTTATCCTTCCTCATATGTTTACAGGAGCTTTTGACAGGAGTCAGAGATTTTCTATCTCCTGTCTGAAGAGGCCTGAAGTTATAAGAGGTGTTCTGACCCACATTGTCTTTATTTGATTAATTGTCTTTATATGGTTAATACCCAGAGTGAAAAAAAGAATGAGATACATTTGTTTTATTCATGGTGCCAGTGGATATTCAGGATGCTATAATTTGAACCATAATATAAATTACAGTGTTTTCTCTTTTTGTGTGCCTCAATATCATAGAACTGAAGATCCTTTGAAATACTTTAATTACTAGATATTGATAATGGTTGCAATACAATACATAACCTATTGGTAAAATATATATATATAGTCAGTAGTGTCCTTCATTTGGGGCTTAGAAATAGTTTTGCCAATTAAAATTAATTTATTTTTTGCGTAGTATTTGCCCTCTTCATTTTCCACATGGAAAAAAAGTCATGTCCCACAGCCACAATGGAAATATGCTAAAAGCTAGTTGGAAACCTAGAAATCCTCGTTTCTATTCCTGCTTTGATGGATCTGGTAGGTGTGGCTGACAAAAGCTATTTCTTGTGCTAGTCTGGAGTTAAAACCCCCCAAAAAAAGCAAATTGTATATAAGCTCTTCTGCCGCTCCATTCCAGCTCCTCATTTTAACCTCAGCTGAAGAGGACAAACACCTCATGACCACAAGTTAATTGTTAAAAAATAAAAGAAGAGAGAACAAGACATCTAAAAGCCATTTCTTGGTGAAAGCTTTTTAAAATCATTTAGCTAATTAAAAAATACAAATGTTGATTTGGGCTATTACTCATTTTTTACTTTTTAAAGTTTTGGATTATAATGTATTTTTAACCATCTTCAAGTAGCTTAAGAAAACTGTACTTGTTAAAACATTATTTTATATATATACATTTCATATATAATAACATTATATATATATATTACAGATTACATATATAAAAATATACTTAGCTAATTTAATTTATTAGCTTATAATTCAATTAGATAATTTGGCAAATTAAAAAATACAGACGTTATTTTGAGCTATTACTCATTTTTCACTGGGCTTTTAAAGTTTTGGATCATAATGTATTTTTAACCATCTTCAAATAGCTTAAGAAAACTGTACATGCCAAAACAATCTTTTATATATATATAAAATCATGTTATAGACATATATACTTTATAAATATAAAAAATAATATAATATATATTATAATATATAATATATTATATATATTATAATATATTATAATATAAATATAATATAATATAATATAATATAATATAATATAATATAATATAATATAATATAATATAATATAATATAATATAATATAATATAATATAATATAATATAATATAATATAATATAATATAATATAATATAATATAATATAATATAATATAATATAATATAATATAATATAATATAATATAATATAATATAATATAATATAATATAATATATATTATAATATAATATATATTATAATATATAATATATTATATATATTATAATATGTATAGTTAGCTTATTTAATTAAGTTAATTAGCTTATTTAATTTATTAACTTATAATTTAATTAGCCAATTTAGCTAATTAAAATATGCAGATGTTATTTTGAGCTATTACACATTTTTCACTGGACTTTTAAAGTTTTGGATCATTATGTATTTTTAACTGTCTGCAAATAGCTCGAGAAAACTGTGCATGCCAAAACACTATTTTATATATATAATATATAATATATAATATATAATATATAATATATAATATATAATATATAATATATAATATATAATATATAATATATAATATATAATATATAATATATAATATATAATATATAATATATAATATATAATATATAATATATAATTTATTATTTATTATTTATTATTTATTATTTATTATTTATTATTTATTATATAATATATATTATATATAATGTATAACATATAATATATAATATAATATAACATAATATAACATAATATAATATAACATAACATAACATAACATAACATAACATAATATAATATAATATAATATAATATAATATAATATAATATAATATAATATAATATAATATAATGTAATGTAATGTAATGTAATGTAATGTAATGTAATGTAATATAATATAATATAATATAATATAATATAATATAATATAATATAATATAATATAATATAATATAATATAATATAATATAATATAATATAATATAATATAATATAATATAATATAATATAATATAATATAATATATAAATGCTAATGTATATGATAATATAAAATGTATGTAATAATTATTATTACATATATTTTATTATTTATTATTTATTTAATATGATAAATATGATAAGATATTGAATAGTATATATTACTATTTATATATAATATATATTATATATTACATATATATAATATATAATTAGTTTATTTAATTAAGCTAATGAGCTTATTTAATTTATTAATTTATCATTTAATTAGCCAATTTATCTAATTAAAAAATACAGATGTTGATTTGAGCTATTACACATTTTTCACTGGACTTTTAAAGTTTTGGATCATAATGTATTTTTAACCATCTGCAAATAGCTTAAGAAAACTGTACATGCCAAAACAATCTTTTTATAGCTGAACAGCTCTTTCAGTAAAACCTGAATTTTCACATAGATCTGTGCAAATGCTGATGTTCTTTTCTTTCTCTGACCTCTCCCTGACACCTCCAAGAGCTACCTTCAGGAAATACAGCACTTCCCTCTATTTATAGCCTGTGTCCTACTGAATAGCAATTGCTTACTGGCCTTTGCCAACAACAAATTATCAGTTTCTCTGCATTGTCCAGCTGTCTAGTAGGAAAGAAAGTCAATGTTTTGTCTATTCCTGGCTTTTTTTTCGTTGTGCTGTGCTTGTCCACTCATTCCAGAGAGGCCCAGTGCTCTGAGCTGGTGACTCTCCAATAATCTTGTGCTGTCAGTAGCCCAGGGAAGTTGGTCACTTGCCATCCAGCTCAATATCCCACACGTGAGCACACGGGCCACTTGTGCCTACACCTGTAGGCTGAGTGATGGATTGCAGGATGCAGCAAAATCTGCCAGGGATTTGGAAGGATTTCAATTTCTTTGGCTGGTCTGTGACCTATTTATGCGTGCTGTATTGATAAATGAAGTGAAAAATCTTTTACACCTTTCAGTGAAGGGGCCGTTTGGTCTGGCAACAGCGCTGACACTTTTAGTGATGTCCTATAGGAAACAGCTGGGATTATTAATTCATTTTTACACAGGTCACTAAGCACCCAGAAGTCAATATTTCTTTTAAATTGCTCTCAATCTGGACCAAATCCATTCTGAAGGTGAAAGGTTCCAGATATATACTGCTACCGGCCATTATTAGAGTCCTTTTTAAGTTGTGCCAATTGTTTTCCCTTGGTTCAGCCTGAGAATGACTGTGTTAGGAGGAACAGAAAAAGTGTACATGCTCTTTAACTTTTGCTTTTAGCTCATGGTGTAATTTCATCTTTTACTTCTTGGAAATATACTTTATTTCCTTACAGATGACACCAATCAGAGCGAAGAAGAGATGAGAAATACTTTAGATTCTGTGTCTGAAACAATTGCTCAGTGACTCAAGACTCAAATGTAATGAGGAAGGAAGAATTGCAAGAAGGAAAGATTTACACAGACACAGTTCAGGGTAAAGCTGAACAGAGCTGCACGGTTTAGATTCCCAGGAATTTCCTCAAAGCTGTAATTTGACTTTGTGAGAAGACATACCTGATGACTCTAATATTTGATCAATGTCACAGCAAAAGTGCTAAACTTCAAGGTGCATGATGGCAAAAATAAGGGTCTGAAATGTGACCTGAACATCCTCTAAGGAGGCAAAATGAAACTTTTTTGCTGATCTCTGGAGTACTAGGCCCAGCTCTTCATCTCTTGGCACTTACACTGGTACCTGACTGGCTGAACACATCACTGATTCTCTTTTGTAATTATTTTTCAGGGTTGTGAATGACTAAACAAGTTCCAGAGAATCAGGTCCTTTATATTACTTGGATATTAAACAGCTGGAAAGAGTATGGAGAAGAGCTGCTGTAACTATGCAAGGACTGGAAATACTGCCTTGCAGCAGCATGTTAAAAATTAAAAACTATGAAATACTAGCTCTTTAAACAGATTAAAGATTATTTGATTGCAGTAAACTCCTTCTTGAAGAGATACTGATAATAGTGATACCTGAAATAAGAGAAATAAGCAATATAGCAACAAGGGCATGTAGATAAATCCACATGTATTCATATTAGATATATAAACAATCCTTTCATCCTGGGAATTTGAATAGCAAGGGAAAAAAATGGACCAGAGTGTTGGAGTCAAGCCTGAATGTGGTTGTGCATTATAGCCTTCAGCCAAGCAGAAATCAGTCCCATTTTAGGGGTGTTTGGGTCAATTGGTGCAAGAGGTCCCACCATGTGGTTCTCTATTGGTTTTGGGTTTTGGTATTGGCTGCTTGACAACCCTGGTTTTGTTCTGCCTCCAGCCTTGATGTGGAGTTGTGGAGTACTCCTCACATCTGGAAATACCTGAAGGAAATTCAAAGAAGACCAATGATAGAAGTGGTCAGAAACTTTCTTTTATAAAGAGATCTCTTTTCAAAAAAAATGGTTTTTGCAGATAAAAACCCCTTCTGCAGATAGTTTTTTGAGTTTAATCAGGAAATCCAAACCAAAAATATTTTCTGGGGGGCTTGTTGGACTAGAAAAAAAAAATCTCTGTTCAAATTGGCTAGAAACAGTAATAAGATGGTTCAATATTATTGTTTGTTTTGTTGTGGTGGTGTACTTGGGATCCTCTGTTTCCCTGATTCATTCCCATCCCAACCTGTGGGGCTGATGGATTATTGGTGTATAAAACAACCAGATTTCTTCTGGAAGCAACAACTGTGGTGCAGAGTGGGAGTTCTGCGATGTCTTATGGAAGCATCATCCCTGCAGAGAGCATGGGAAAGAAGAACAAGCATGAAAAGGAATAATTTCTCAGGAGTACCTGTGTTGTGGTGTTTATGATCAGCTGAGATATTACTGAGGAAAGGAAAGCAAACCAATTTTCCTTCTTTCCACTATTATCACCTTTATCTCCTCTAAAATCTGTTTTACTTTTTTATCAGTCATGTTGAACTGATAGATTCTTCTTCATCCAACCTCAGGCACTCATTTTCAGGAAATTAACTTGGCATTGTAACAGCTCTTAACATCTGTGACTCTTGACTTGGAGATAGTTGAATAAAGGGGCTAGACAGACCTGTAATTTATTGCCCATGAATTGCTGATTTTTTTATATATTTTTTTTAAATTAAGACTTAACAATTTGATGTTCAACTTCATTATATTAAACCTATTTTAGGTATGAAAATAACATGAGTGATATAATGTGTTTTGTACTACATCTTTCAAAGAGGCCAAAACAGAATATCCTCATATTTCCAGAAAAAAAACCCTGTCCCTGCTGGTATAAAGATATTTTGTTTCCTTTTTAGACTGATGCTGGTAAGGCTCTTGCTGTGAAATTTGAAGTGGATGTAAGGTTCTAGGAATATTTGCTGCAGAACAGCTGTGCTCTTCTTTATCCTCCTAGTGCCAGTTCAGCATGAAATTCACCTGTGTTTACATCATAGTAAAAAAAGTACCCCTGGGAGGAAAGCTACCAACCAAACATGTTTTTACAAAATAGTGATACTGTGATGAAAACACTTTTGTTGCCAAGGAAGAAGGAAAGCAATAGAGAGCATCATGAAATCCCATGGTCTGCAGGTGAAAAATGGCAGGTACCCTGAATCGCTCTGTTCATCTGGATCTGCACCTAATTTTCCATTCCTAATGTAATATTATACTGGTATTTAATTTACTTTCCAAGTATTATTCCTAGTCATCTTTTCTTCTTCACAGTCTTTCAGGTCTTCCTTGATTTTATTTGCAATGTTTAAGACAAGAAACTATGTCAGAGCCTTTTAACATGGAAGAACCCTTCTGCATTATAAACTGCTTTGGGTTTTTTGTTAGTATTTTTGGTTTTTGTAATTTTAATTTTGTTTCCACTCACTCTTTTCTATTCAATCTTCCTCCTATTACCACAATTTTCTAACTTAACTCAAAAAGAAAATACTGTAATTACTTTATAAGTGTTGAGAATTTTTAGCACTGAGCTGCATCTACTTTGGTTAGCAGTTATACTCAAACTGAATTTGCTTTTAGGTTCTAAAGTTTCAGATGTTCTCCTTTTTGCAAATGAACTGAAAGAACCCCACCCTTTAGACCTGACAGGTTTGAATTTTTACATCTGGATCAGCATGTGAAGATGAATTCCATCTCAGCTTTTCCACTCAAATCCCCACCTAGTAGTACCATATTTTCTTCCCCTTTTTAACTTTTTCTTTGATCATAATTAATTAAAGTAGTAGCTACACTTCTGCTTGGAATATTAATTTATCAGAACGCAAACCACAATGGATACTTGGAAGGTAATAGTGTATATGAGCTTTAAAATTATCACATACTGAAATTGTTAAGCAACTCTCTTAAGAGTGGCTCTTCAGGAAGTTCAGAACTGAAGGGTTAAATTGCAGCCTGATTTTTCAAAAGTGAAACCCATGGCAGTTCCCAGTAGATTTAAGTAGATTTAAATAAACATTTTAGTAGATTTAAGAATATATTTCAGGTTTATATATTTCAAATTTTCAGTTCAAATCTGCAAAGTCTAAAAACAAAGATCCTATGTCACTGATAAGCATTTAACAGTTCAATGACAAAGCATTGAAAAAATTAAACTGGCATGCTTTGGTGTTCCTAAGACTTAAGAGATCAATATCAGATATTTTACATTTAAATCCTCAACATCTGGCTCTATAATTAGGTCAAAAGTACCCATTTTAAAACTTACAAGTTTTAAAAACAAATGGCCAGAGTTTTGGAAATTTAATATGTAAGATTTTTTCATTCTTTTTCCAAATAATTTATATTCTAGGTCTTCTGGACCTCCAGGGAGTTCTTCAGTCCTTGGTTTGCTCTGTTTTGGTGCTGTGGGGAAGAACTTTCAGCTTTGGTTTAGGCTTTGGTGTGTATTGTCCTTTTCAATAACCAGAAACACAGAGATACTGGCATTTTGGCATTTTCACCCTTTTCTTTTTTTTCTTGCTTTACCAGTAAAGTTTGAAATGTATTTAATTCATCACCTACAAAAAAATCACCGTTTTATCTTCTTTAACATATTATCTGTTAATAAATATTTATTGTCTGCAATCATTGCCATTCCTATGGTGATCAACTTAGTATAAAATCCAAGATAGAAAAAAAAATGTGTTTTTTTAAGGAGGCTGACTAGGGATTTAGAATTTTCCCTTTTCAGCTTACAGAAAATCGTGTAACCTGTGTGGGCCATCCTTTTAGGTCAATCTCATGCAGACTATTTTCTCTTTTTCTATATCAATCCTAAATTAATACAGTAGGTGCTCTGCAGCCAGCATGGTTTTGCATTGATCTTGGCCAGCTTGTTTACAGTGTTTTGGCAAGTTGCTGATGTACTTCTCCCTGGGGATAGAGCAGGGGTTAATTGCTGTTAAACTCTCAGTGCCAAGTAATGGTTCAGACTCTGTGCTACATTAAAGATGACACTAATAAGGAAAGAGTGCACTGGATTGCTCTGTGTTGAAAATTGGACTTGTGGTGACAGAAACTTGGAGCAGAGCTGATGTAATAGGGAGGCCATAATGTAATTATAACTGCTGAACATGTGTCATACCAAGTTAAATGATACATTAATGAATCAAAACAGGTGATGGAGTGTTGTTCTTTCAGCAGATAGAGGTGTTTTCAAGGTCAAATTGTCATTAATCTAATAATCTGTAAACTGTATATGCTTCAAATTATAAGCAAAATCATCTCTAATGGGTTTTTTAGTGTATTTCTTGTCCTGCACCAAAGGGGTGACAAAACCCGAAGATGCTGCTCTCAGTGTAATTTTGTTTATCCCTCTGTTATTATATTTCTGTTATACCTAATACAATATATGTGCACCAATCATTTTTCAGTCAGGTGTGAGCTTTGGATCCCTGTGCTCTGAGGAGGCTGCACACACAAACCAAGAGGTGTGTAGACATATGAATATAGCATGGAGCCAAATTAATAAGCTTTGCTGGGAGACAGAATGCAGTCAGTAAATGCCTTCAGGTCAGCCTGAGCCACACACAGAACAAGCTCACTCCTGCTCAGAGCAGAAGTAAGTGTGTGGTGATATCGTGAGTCATAATTTGTGTAAATTCTCTCTGCCTTTTATGATTCTGCAGCAAATGAAAACCATCTCCTGCCTCAACAGGTTGCTGGTTTAAGTATGATAAAGTTCCTACTTTTTGATTCTGGTAGGACCACTGTGTTCAGAAGGTGAGTGAAGGCTTCTGTTCCAGATAATGTGATATTCCAGAACCATACAAAAACTACCTGGCTGCTTGAACATGGCAGTATCTATCTCTATAGCAAGTCCTGAGTGCTTAAAGAAACCTATCACCTTTTTATTTTTGTAGTTTTATTAATGAAACCTACAGCATTTTTACAAGTAGCCTTGGCTGAGAAGTTAAAATGAGACCCCCATGAAATGAGGAATATAACAATTTTGAGAAAAGAAATCCTTTTTTGAATTTTGCAGTCCTCTGATTCCTGCCATGAGTAAAAAAAATCTGTTTATTTCACATTAGTCTTGCTTCTCATAAGCTTCTCATTTATCCTCATGCTGTTAAAAAATGAAGCAAAGGTATCTTTGAAAGGTTCTAGCCAAGTCCGTTTCTAAGCTTCTATTTAAAAAATGAGATGTTAATGCCTAAATCAAACTGGGTCTTTTGACAATGTCATAATATGTCATACTTTAACTTTTTTTTAATTCTTAATTTTTTTTTTAATATGGCAAATAAATATTAAAAAATGGAACTTTGCAACACATTCCTTGCCAAATGGTTCTTCTGCATTGCTTTTATCTTTTATTTTTCCATAGAAGATTTTGGGGTTGAACTCTTTCTTTAAGAAGATCTTGGACTTTACCTCATTTTCCTTTTGTCCCGTTACTTAAGGAAGGCAGGTTTTCCTTTTGGGGAAGTCAAACAGCAGTAGAACTGCGAGCCCTCAGGAGACCTGCCAGGAACCTGATCCTCTATTCATCAGCATGTCCCATCTTCCAGGGCTGCTTTTTGGCAGAGGATCTCCAGGAAGATGAGCATGTCCCAGGTAAGACTTTGTGAGGAACACCTGAGGTAGGAGGAACTGTTCACGTTCTCTTTCTAAACCTTCCCTGTTCACCACCCTTTTTCTGCTTCTCTTCCTCTCTCTGTGTTTTGGTGAAATGTGGGATCACCTGTGGGGCTCGGTGGCTTCCTTTTGTGGCCACTCTGAATGGAGGAACTGAAGGGTGGTGGCACTTGTCTCCAGCAGATTAACTCTGATTTGTTAACTTGCTTCCAAGTGCATTTCATGGAATCATAGAATTATAGAATGGTTGGGTTGGAAGAGACCTTAAAGGTCTCTTTCACCAGCTCAGGTTGCTCAGAGTTGAATCCAACCTGGCCTTGAGCACTTCCAGGAATGGGGCATCCACAACTTCTCCAGGCAACTTTTTCCAGCCTCCTGACCCTCAGAGTAAAGAATTTTTTTTCTAATATCTAATCTAAACCTTCCCTCTTCCATTTTGAAGCCATTCCCTCCAGTCCCATTACTTCACACTCTTGTAAATAATCTTCCTCCTTCTTCCTTGGAGGCAAGGCAACTTGCAAGACAATTTTAATTTTTCTTTCCTTCCACAAGGTTCAAATTTGTCCTGAGTCATTTATATTTGGGAATTACTAAAATAAAATACTTTCCTTTCAAAATCATAGAATGTGCCAGGGAAGTCAAACTTTGCTGAATGGAAATGTTCACAGAGGAGACATCACCACTGGGATCAAGAACAGAAAGTATCTTTTGCATCATTTGGCATCCTTGGCTCTTGAAACATCTGGTAGGGAGAGAGAGAAGAATAAATATTGCTTCTATGGCATATACTATGAACCATTTGGCATCACTGTCAGGTCAGAATTTTTTTCAGCTGGAATCCCTGATCTACATTTTTTTCTTTACCCTGAAGATTTTATTTAAAGCCACGTCCATCTTAGTGAAAAGTGAACATTGCTTATTGTGCTGAAAGCATGAATGAAATATCTGCAGTCTATGGTCTCTTTGCACTACATCTGCTCAAGTCATCCTTATTATGGAGGCTTGACACTCCTGCACTTTCTTGTTTGGCTGGTCAGTTAACCAGATCTGAGAATCATGGATATTTATTATGGTTGCCAATCTAAGGCTGAATTTCACCTCTGAGAGTCATAGGAAGTTTCATTGCCCGTTTTATTTATCGCAGTGTAATACTGGAAGAGAATGGCTTAGCACTATAATGCTCGAGATGACATTCTCAAGGAAAATTTGCTACCTTACTAGGGATAAATTATCTAGAACATTTCATTAAGGAGACTTTTTGCAATACTGAGGAGTTGTACATGTTCAGGGCGAGTCATTGTCTCTCCAAGGTGCAAACTCCCACTTCCTTTGTGGAGGAATATAGAATATTCCTTTTCCACAGAGCAGGTGTGATCAAAAATTTTATGCTGTCAACATTGAAATGTTCTGTGGGGATACAGAAAATTTTTAGAGATATTGTGGGGGGAAAAAAGCATTTTAGTTCCAGAATGGACCATTGAAACTTTTGGATTTGAAGCAATGTCTTGTGTCAAGATGTATTAGACTTTGGATTGTTAACCATCATCTATGATTTAAAAAGTCAAGATTAGACTAAAGGATTTTAGTTTTATAGAAGCAGAACATAACCCTAACACAGAATTAATTTCCCTCATAAATTTTTACTTAAGTGGAATAAAATAAATGAGACCTCTTGTTCTGACTGCATAGAAGACGTAATATGAAGAAGAATGTGAACCAGAGTTGGAACATGCAAGGTCTCTCTCATCCAGCAGATGAGAGAAAGAAAGAAACTAACTTTGCCTTCAGAAATCTCTCATTTTTGGTGCTTCCTGAAACAAAAGTACTTTCACACCCTTGCAAAAGTTAGTGATGAGAATCATCAGTATCTGGCTCACCAGTATGTTGTTATTTATTCAGAGTCAAAACATTTAAAAAACCGTGATATATGCTCCAAAATGGAAATTCCAAGCTTCAAATTGAACTTTAAAGAATCTCCTGCTTCTGCTTTTCTCCAAATTTCTTGTATTCAGCCACCCACCCAAGGAATATCCCACTCTTTGGCATGTATTCTGTGTCTTCATCATCATTAAGAATTGCCATGGAGGTGTTCCCGTGGTACAATTGCTATGTTACTTGCATGACATCACAGAAATAAGAATTTTGTGTAGAATTAAAAGTGCAGCAGGGCTTCTTTCACTGACAGCAGGGCAGGTTTTCTGCAGAGTACTCAGAAAAAGCAGGGTTTCTTGCATTATTCCCATCTTTTCCCATACAGATCCTATACTGGTTGTTAAACATAGTCTCACGTTACAGACCTGCTGTACAGTAAATATCACTTAACTACCAGTGACCCTTAATCAATCCCTGTAAAATCTACCTAGTTCTTAAAAATAAACAGTGTACCAGGAAAAAATTGGATGTCTTGTCCTCTGCTACTTTTTTTTTACCCCATATATAGATGTTGAGTTATAATTTTGATGGAAGGATTCCTTCAAATATGTTGAACTGTAATGTAATTCACATGAAATTGCAATTGAGTTATCACCTGTTACTGATGACCAGAAAAAAAAAGAAAAAAAAAAAAAAAATTGCTCAGATCAGCTATTTGAGGTTAATGTGCCTGAAACACTATTCAAATTTCTCTGGTTGGGTTGTAGAGTGATTAGGTTCTCATGATTTGGTCACACAGATTTTTAAATTCCTCTCCCCAGTAATCTATTTACTATGGTCTGAATCCTGCACATTTTGCTCGGGGGCACTGAGGCAGAATAATATACTTTAACATTTCTGAGGATAGAAGAAAATGAAGTCTTAGGGGCCATACAAAGGTGGGCTTGGGTAATATTTCCACATGGACCATGATAATCTACTCCTTGGAGGATCAACTCAGTTCTTAGTATTTTAGTGTTGCCTTTATTCTTTCAAAAGCCCTTTCTACTAAGTGTCAGATCCTGAAGGCACTTGTGTCTTTTTTTAGGAAAAGTGCATTTTGAAGGCACTGGCACACTCCCAAAGTCAAGGCTGTTTGTTCCTCCAGTTCCATACAGCTTTTCACAGGAAGCACAAATTCCTTGTGGTAGAGATGCTTGAGTTGTGTTATCAACATTTTCTGGCACCACAGTCCCCGTATGATGGAGTCAGAATCTGGTGTTTCACTTTGCTTATCTCTGTACAGACACAAAAAAGGGCTCCTACCCTAGGGATTGTACAGTAGAAGCATTAAAAATTAAAAAAATAAATAAATAAAAAATTCTATTATGGTTGAATTCAGGAACAGGAGACAGAGAGACACTAACAGCTTCAGGACAGCTGGGACCTGGCACTTATCAGCTTCTGTGGGCACCACACAAGTGAATTTTAAGACCAGGAAGATGAATGAGGAGGTGGCTTTACAGATGATAATAAGGTACTCCTTTGAGGCCCATCTTCATCCTTTCTACATTTTGAAATGCACATCTTCCTCCTTTCTTGTGTACCCTTTATAGCCTGAGCAGAGAAGAAAGAGGGAGAGGTGCAGTTTGCAGCCCAAAAGAAGATGGAGACTTGTCTCAGGTATTGATTAGGGGTCAATGTCACATTTCACTGGGCTTTTGTTTGCATACGAGATTACCCAGAGATGAAAAGTGGACAGAAGAAAAAGGCCCCCAGTAGGACACTGCGAGAGGATAAGGAGGGTTTACCAAGGAGTACCCTGTAGGAATGATTAGAAAACTACAAAGAAAAGTGGAAAAGAAGAGGGTCACTGAGGCCAAAAGAGAGTAGTTTCAAAAACAGTGTGGGACACTGCTTCAAAGGCAGGTGAGAGGGAAGTGAGGATGAGAAGGAGACATTGTCCTAGCTGTCCTCAGTGTAAGAGAGAAGTCATCTGAAACTGTGACAAATAATTTCATTGCTCTGTAAGAAGCACGATGGTATTTTTGATGGGATTGTAAAAAGTATAATCATCAAGTTCACAGATAAAAGGAGACTGCAGACAGAAACCACAGCCTTAACAATGGCAATGGTGCAACAGTGAGAACATTTAGTGAAACAAAGTGGTTTATGTTGATTTATGAGTCAGATGAAGTTTTCTTTTAGCCATTAAGTTCTATTTATTGTTTTTCCCTGAGTTTTCCCTGAGTTCAAAGTACATTTTCTTTACATCTCTTAATGTGGGTTTCCCTCTGGCTTTTTTTGTTTGTTTTTGGTTTGTTTCTTTCTTTACCTTGACAGTTTAGAAAATGCAAATAAACTATAACCTACTTCAGCATTTAAATGAGGCACATATTTACCTGGATCTTAATTTATTACTTGAACCTTAATTTATTAGGTAGAATGGTTTTTTTCAGTTTTTTGAGGAACCAATGCCAAAATTAGTCTTGCAAATTAGCTATTGAACTTCCACTGTGATGCAATTGTCTAGTATGTTCTGTACTACTCCAAGTCTTATTAAAAATTGTCTCATCATATTCATTTTATTCATTCAATTTCTTCTTCCTTTGTTTATTACTATTTTTCCACTGTTCTGCTAGGCATATACATTTCCCTCACACAGGACATGTGCATTGGGATATTTTAACTGGACTTTTACTGTGATGTCCTGTTCTGCACGTCTTTTTAAAATGTCTTTATTTTAAAATTTGCCTGTATCATATGCTTTTGACTTGTGAATGTAGACCTAAATATTCTAAAGGATTCTAAAGTGTTTCCATTGCTGCAGGGTTTCATTCATACCCCGGGGGCTGCACAACACAGGAAATAAAGCCCTGAGTTTATTTATGTATTTCACTTTTTCTAGAAATACCTCTTGGCTGGAGGTGCAGTCGTTAAGGGATCCAGTTTCCCACAAACCTATGTACTGCTCCTTAAAGAGGGGAACAAACCAGCCCTCCACAGCCTCACTATTGCATGTGGTAAATCTCTGACCCCCCAATCCATCAGAATTCCCCTTAGAATTTTCAGCTGCAGCCTCCTTAGCACTGTCTGGGCCTCAGAACTGCACCTTAAAGTGTGTTAGACCTATAATATTTAGAATTTATATATTTTAAACTGGGTAAGTATCTGATTCCAGGGAGAAAACATGAAGAACAATCCCCTCCTGAGTGCCTACTGTCTCACTGCAGCGGGCACCTGGCTAATAAAGTTTTTTATATTAAGGGAGTTATAATTTGCTAGCAGGATCTCGACAGTTGTCTTTAGAATAAGACAATATGCCTTTCCCCTCCCTACCGGGCCTAATTCCCTGGTAACCTTATTGAAAATGTGCATGGGCTACAAAACTAAAGATTAACTGTCCAGGGACCTGCTTCCTGGAGCTTATTTGAAGATTAAATCAAATGGCAGGCATATATATTTGGTAACTCAGCTTTGTTTCAGACTTTTCCAATCTAGTGGCAAGTATAATAGAGGAATCTGACACTCAAAAGCACTAAATGGGTTTTTCTTTTTTTTTTTTTCTTTTTTTTTTTTTTTAATTTGAAAGTGCCTGGTATTTCTATCCCTAGAAAAATTAGAATTAATGATTTATTTTCTCATGTCTGAAGATTCTGCTCTTTTACTTTTGGACATGAAGCAAAGCAATTTTAATTACAGATGATGTGAATAATTTTTCTCTTTTTTTTTGGTGACATACTGCTCTTTCTTTTTATTCTACAAAACAAATACCAGCAGAAGAGTTTTAAGAGAAGCAATAAATATCTGCTGCAGCATTACAGCGTTCATTTAAGCAGAAAAGGAAACACAGATATTGTTTTTTAATTCAGTGTTTAGACTGTGTACCAGTTAAAAATATTTCTGCTCAGCAGGTTGGATTGAGATGGATGGATATGTTATGCTGTTTTAAAAAACTGTATTTAGAAGGCACATTCAAAGACACTGAAGTGCAATTTGTCCTAGTAGCAGACATCTGAAGAACAAGTGACATTCTTACACAAAATCTATATTGGTGATGTATTTAATTACAGAGTTGATTGAAATTGACAGCTTCAGTGACCTATGAGTGCACTGTTACTGACTGATGGATGCTTCAAATCTGGTTACTTTTAAACCAATTCACATACTGCTCAATAATATCCTGTCAAACTGCAAACTGCAGTTTTGCATGTATATGGACTAGGCAGAGAACATTTTAATTAGCAGAAGGTAGAGATGAATGATGCTTAAAAATTGATGTAATTTTTAAAAATATGATCATCATGATTTGAATAGGAGATAAAGAACTCTCAGTGTTATTCAGAGTGGCTGCATTCCTTAAGAAATATGTATTTTACTTTCATACTCACTCATATCAAAGCTCTCAAGGCAGATTAGTTCTCCAGGCTCTTCTGCACACATGCAGGCTTCATTAGGAGCTGGAGAGAGACACTGAGGAAATGGTTTCTCCTCACCTTTCTGCTGAGAGGAGACCTGCTAAAGGAGACTCTGGAAATTTTGTAGTCAACTCCAGTGCAGAGACAAAGTCCTGCAGCACCAGGAGATGGCTCCAGTGGCTGCTTTGCTCAGCCTTCCTGGAGTCACAGTCACAGTCTCAACCACAGCCTCTTCCTTGCCCCTCTGTCTCCTTTGCTTCCATTTCTCTACAGTTCTGGCAGGGTGGGTCATGCTTTACTCAAGCTGTTGAATAATTTCTTGAGTCCCAGGGAGCAGCAATTTATAGAAACAGATCTTATCTTCTAGAAGAGTAACCACAAGGTGTGAAGCTCTAGCTGCAGAGTTCACATTCTCATCTGAAGAAAATGGCATAAAGGTACCTGAGATGTTGGAAAATCAAACAGCCTCCTAACCCCACTTAGTTAATTTGTACCTATATCATAGGATCATATCCTGGCAGTAATGGGAGCAATAAAAAACAAAAAGAAATAAGCAAGATTTCCCTCTTCCAGGGTTTGTCAAAGTGATCAATGTCTTCCTTACTGCCAGATTATTCTCTGGTAACTACGTGCATGGTTTAAAACAGGAGCAACATTAAGGCTCCAGGAGATGGTCTGGCTGACATGATGGTGTTGGGTCATAGGTTGGAATCAGAGGTGATCCCGGAAGTGATCCCAGAGGTGATCTCAGAAATGATCCCAGAAGTGATCCCAGAGGTGATCCCAGAGGTGATCCCAGAGATGATCCCAGAGGTGATCCCAGAGGTGATCCCAGAAGTGATCCCAGAAGTGATCCCAGAGGTGATCCCAGAATTGATCCCAGAGGTCTTTTCCAGCCCCACTGATTCTGTGTGGAATACATCAGCTCACCTATCCTGTGGTATCACTTCTCCATGGAGCAAATCGAGAACTACTTGAAGAATCATATTTCTATTGATCATAGATGCATTTCCTGAGAGAGCAATAAAGGTCAGAAAGCCCATGTGAAACAAATATGATCTGGGTGCAAAGCATCAGACTGAGAAGAGAATTTTCAGTGAAGATTAAGCTCCTTAAAAAACCCTAGGCTTTCTGCCTTTGAAAATGCTTTCTTAGTGTAGTTAAAGTTATTAACTTTGTACAGAAATGATGGAAATATCAGAATTCCCATAGCCAAAATCTACATTTAAAGGAATAGTGAAGTGCTTCCAAGAAGGAAGGAAGGAGGGAAGGAGGGAAGGAAGGAGGGAAGGAGGGAAGGAAGGAAGGAGGGAAGGAAGGAGGGAAGGAAGGAGGGAAGGAAGGAAGGAAGGAAGGAAGGAAGGAAGGAAGGAAGGAAGGAAGGAAGGAAGGAAGGAAGGAAGGAAGGAAGGAAGGAAGGAAGGAAGGAAGGAAGGAAGGAAGGAAGGAAGGAAGGAAGGAAGGAAGGAAGGAAGGAAGGAAGGAAGGAAGGAAGGAAGGAAGGAAGGAAGGAAGGAAGGAAGGAAGGAAGGAAGGAAGGAAGGAAGGAAGGAAGGAAGGAAGGAAGGAAGGAAGGAAGGAAGGAAGGAAGGAAGGAAGGAAGGAAGGAAGGAAGGAAGGAAGGAAGGAAGGAAGGAAGGAAGGAAGGAAGGAAGGAAGGAAGGAAGGAAGGAAGGAAGGAAGGAAGGAAGGAAGGAAGGAAGGAAGGAAGGAAGGAAGGAAGGAAGGAAGGAAGGAAGGAAGGAAGGAAGGAAGGAAGGAAGGAAGGAAGGAAGGAAGGAAGGAAGGAAGGAAGGAAGGAAGGAAGGAAGGAAGGAAGGAAGGAAGGAAGGAAGGAAGGAAGGAAGGAAGGAAGGAAGGAAGAGGAAGGAAGGAAGGAAGGAAGGAAGGAAGGAAGGAAGGAAGGAAGGAAGGAAGGAAGGAAGGAAGGAAGGAAGGAAGGAAGGAAGGAAGGAAGGAAGGAAGGAAGGAAGGAAGGAAGGAAGGAAGGAAGGAAGGAAGGAAGGAAGGAAGGAAGGAAGGAAGGAAGGAAGGAAGGAAGGAAGGAAGGAAGGAAGGAAGGAAGGAAGGAAGGAAGGAAGGAAGGAAGGAAGGAAGGAAGGAAGGAAGGAAGGAAGGAAGGAAGGAAGGAAGGAAGGAAGGAAGGAAGGAAGGAAGGAAGGAAAAGAAAGACCCAGTCTTCTGGAATTTTTGTAAAAACCTTTGCATGTAATACCTTTTTCTTTTTTCTTTTTTTTTTTCTTTTTTTTTTTTTTGTGTAGTATCATTTATATACAAGAATGTTAAAATATTCTTTTTCTTATTTCACTTTTGCATCTGTTTCCAGCACATTTTTGTATTTTAATCATACATGTAGAAGTCATAGATTTTACACTGCATCCTGGATTTTTATATTCTGAGATAAGTAACAGAATATAGAAATATTAGAATTCTTTCAGTTATCCAGAATTTTACCAATGCAAGTAAACTTACCTTTTGTCAACAAGGATTGTGGAAATATCCTTTTAGTGAAAGAAAAAATAAGAGCAAATAAGAGTATTTAGCATTAGAATGAGTTCAGGAAGTGATGATGCTGCAGTGCTTTCACATTTTGTGCCAGTTATAGCTGATATGTACCATGATGGAATGGATCTTCTTATGGACTAACCAAAAGATTTATCCCATTTCTCTGCCGCCTGCACTGAGTTCTAATTTGTTATTGGGGATAATTTAAATTGGAATTTAATCTTTACATGCTGTGGTTCATGGTCCATGCACACCTAAAAATGTAGGATAACTTGAATCTAAGCCTATTTTCTCTGTTTTTTCATTGTGTTTAGTGCCAGTATCCAAGACTGATTTTGGTTTGACCTCTTTGGTTCAGTTTTATGCAACTCTTCTTGTAATGAAGGCTATAAAATATTTATATTTTTGTCCATGCACGAATGACCTAGGTGGGACATCTTAGATGGAACATCCATGCCTCTAATTGTTTAACAATTGCTTTGTAGCATGGGACACCTGTTCTGCTGTTTGCAACTTTTTCAGACACCAGAAATATTTAGCTGAGATTTTCTGGGTTGGATATCTGCCTCAGGCCGAATAGGATAAAAGAGTTCAACTGTTTCTAAGAACAAGATTAAGAAAATAAGCCTTGCTTTCTCGTGTTAAAAACCATTGTTTGAACGGGTTTAAGATAAAACCTTGCTAATGTCTGTGTTTTAATGACAGCAGGAGCTGGGCAGTGAGAGCTCTGAGTCAACAAGGAAAGTTAAAAATTCAAAGTACAGACATTGCTTTGTTCTCTCCATGCCTTGCTTCTTTTGGTCTGAATTCAGTCTGTCAAGCATTCAGACCTCCTGTCCTTAATGTTCCCACATTTAGGTATTTCAGACTCCTAGGAAAAGCTTTAACTGAACTAATTTTTGCATTTACCTTTTCCCACCAATCTAGCAAAGATGAGTTAAGGCAATTCTAGCTGCAATAGTCAAATATTAAGCCAACTCTCAATTTTTTTCTCATCAGCTTGTTCACTTGCCTGTAAGTGTAGCATTAGAATAATCTCTCCACATCAGGAAAAGAAATATAATGACGTGAGTATTACACAAAATTTGAACTGAATAGCAGATTCAGTGCAATTTTAGTAGTTTTTTTCTCTTCGTTCTCAACTTTTCTATTTTCCTCTCCAGCATTTCTGGAAAGACATTCCGAGACTATCAAAATGAATAGGATGTAACAACAGCCATCTGCAGGTCAGATAAACCCATCCATCAGCACATCAGCAAGTGGACCTAAAATATTTATAGAATTTTTATTCATGAGAGAAAGAAAACGTTAATTGGTGATTAACATAAGAAGGTAATAATGAACTCAAATCTGTGTAGTGCAGTTTTGTTATTACTCATTTTCTGCAGGCAAGATAAGAAAACAAAATGAAGAAATTAGTTTTCATTTGCCAGAAGAGCTATTTTGTGTAGATTACTGATGAAATGTATTTTGAAATCTGATGCATCTGTACATATCAAGATTCATTTCTCTGATCTAGTGAAATATCACAGATACTTCCCAAAAAGGGAGCTTTATAACAAACACTAAAATCTCTATCAATCACTGTGTATTCATAATAACTCATAGCCCTGATACTTAATTACAGCTAAATATAATTTCTGACTTGAAACATTTTCAGCATAGCACTCAGCATATTCCTAACTTTAAATGCAGTTTTTTTTTGTATTAAAAGTTCAAATACTTTAATGGATTTGAGTTTGTCGTGAAGCTGTCTATATAGTCAGCAATTACTGTATGTAAAAGTATGAAAATAAGTTCAATTTCTGCAAAACAAGCAGCTGTCTTGGAAAAAAGGTGGTGTTCCTTTAAGTAGCCTTCTTCAGAGAAAGAAAAGCTGAAGTGCCGTAAAAAATGATATCCATTGCTTGTCCTCTCCTAGTTTAATTTCATTTTAACTTAAATAAACATTTCTTTACATTTAGCAACATTGGAAAAGGCTGTTCTTACTCATTTTGTGTGATTAAAACTACATTAGCAATATAGATGTATTAATTTACAGATACAGATACTAATTGCTTAAATATTGAGTTCAAAACTAGACACTAGTACTGGGAAGGGATAATTGCTTCTTGCCGTAGAAAAAAAACTATAATAAAGAACTTGAAAGTGCTGTCACATTTCACATAACAAGCAAAATCTCAGAATATTTGAAAAATATTCTGAAAGAAAATGTCTTGGGGCTTTCTTAATGAGAATGAATGTGGTTTGAAAAGATCAAATAATATTCACATATGTCAAATACAGGTTCTAATAACAGTTAGAGATAATGAATAAAATTAAAGTAGGTCATTTTTAGTCACTTAGGATCCAATAGGAGGCATACCTCTTCCCAACTGCTTGTTAAAATATAATTAGAAGCATTTGCTGTATTTACAAAAAAAAAATCCATTTCAAAGATTAAAAAAAAAATTAAATGGGATATTTTACCATTCTTTAATTTTTCTGTTTTTGTTTTATTAGCATTTGGGTAGTAAATGACATATAAATATGTTAATATTGTAATAGCTGGCATAACGCAGTCATAACCATAACATGGCACCTATAAATATTCTGGTAGGAGAGGTGGGGTTTTCCCTCTCATCCTGAGTATGACAGCTTTAGCAATCCAGAATTATCTACAAATATACAGAACTGAACATACAGAATTATGGAAAGAAAGAAAAGTCCACATTACAGCATTATTTGGACACCAAGCATTGAACTTTGTACTTAAAACATATGGAAATTCTTAAGAGGAAAAAGATAATCAGGGTGTGGAGTCTCTTATTGTCTCCTTTGAGGCTCAGGTGTCTCTGCTCAGGTGAATTCTACAGACACTCAGCACATTTCAACACTGGTCTTGCACTGGTTATTTCTCCCTAGTAGTGATGGGGGAAACCCAAAGGCTTCCCAGACTGCTTGATTTAGATGTCACATTGGATCCAACCGGCTCAAAGTGGACCCAACCCATTCAAACCAGATCAAACCAGACCCAGCTTGATGCTCTGTGCTCAAAGATGTCCCAGCTCCTCCAAAAACCAGCCTTCTCTGTGGTTAGACTTCTACCAAGGAAGTTATGAGCAAAATGGACACTAGGTTAATCATGTTTCTCCACCTTATTTTCTATCAACAAACTGATGAGGAGATATTTTTATCACAGCACAAATCCTTGCATTTTGCACTAACCACCTCTGGTCCGTATAGCAGAACACTAATTTTAAAATCGGCCCTTTTATTTATTTACTCTCTCCCAAGCAGCATAAGCTGCTCTTAAAGCCAGGTCCTCCTAATGACACAGAACCTTTTACACCCTTCCTTTGCTAATGTATTCTTCAAGGGAAGACTTGCATGTTTGAAGATTACTCTCAGACATAACGAAGAAACATCAGAAAGCCTGTTGGCCTAGAAAAGAGCCATTCACATCCATTCATTTATGCATATCCCACTCACACGCTGGTAGTGTTTTGTGACATGTATTTCTATCCCCTTATCCCTGAAGTTATCAGGCACCATGTGTAAGGCAGGCTTTAAAGCAAGAACATCACCCGTGACACCTAGTTAGTTGGTTAGAGACAAAGTC
Organism: Poecile atricapillus; assembly: GCF_030490865.1. Classification (NCBI taxonomy): domain Eukaryota; kingdom Metazoa; phylum Chordata; class Aves; order Passeriformes; family Paridae; genus Poecile; species Poecile atricapillus. The sequence continues at coordinate 3,536,372 of NC_081266.1, read as the reverse complement.
GTTTCTTCTTATCTCAGCAGGAAGCCGCACTACTTTGAGCCCAAAGCTTCTTGGTTCAATTTCTTGCTAGAATTTATTCCTTATACATATGAATTACTCCTCATTTGATCTTTTTTTCTCATTTGTGGGCAGGGCAGCAGTGCCCCACAGGTCTGTGTGTGGAGGGTCCACACGGGTTTTGAGTGTTTTCTCTGTGGAAAGCAGGAAATAGGGATTGGGTGCTTCTCTACATGAGACTTTGGAGGGTGCACTCTGACATAACCCTGTTAGAATGGAGGCTTAAAAGCTTAGGGCAGCAAAGGGAGGAATATGTCAGATAAACATTAAGCCCCTTCTCATGCTGTAGAAATTCATCACAGACCCCAGGGAAAATCTTTAAAGGTAGATCTCTGACTTGAGCTGGGGTCCTCTTCTGTGAATCATCATTGCACTGTCATTCCCCAGGTATGCAGGATTAGACAGGAGGTAAACAGAGCTGTGACACTGATGAAATTTGTGAAATTGTAGATCCTACATTTGCAGGAGGAAATGAAACAATTATCTGCTCATGACTGAGAGAGAATCAAGACATCATCTTAGTCACCTTCCATGAGTTAAGGGGTAACAGACCACCCCGGCCCTTTGCCACAATTTTGTGCTGGAGGAAGTTAATGTTTATCTTTGGCCTTTATTTATCTTTGGCCTTTATTTATCTTTGGCCTTTATTGTTATTCTGGACCCAATGTATGTGTGGACATACCTGTTAAACCACTCTGTATCTCTCTGTCACTGAAGTGTTTATAGCTATCATCTCATAAGTGTGATCCCTTCTAGCTTTCAATGAGCTATAATTTCAGAGAGGCAGAGCTTGGAAGGCAGATCTGGAGACCTTGTTCAACTCCACTGATCAAAGCAGGGACAGCTGGAGTAGTTTTCTCTGGACTGTGTTCAGATGAGTTTTGAACATCTCCAGGATGAAGGATCTCCAGCCTCTTTTGACAACTTCTTTGCAATCACCCCCACTTTATTTTTTTTATATTTAAGAAGAATTTACTCTAGTTCAGCTTGTTCCTATTGACTCTTGGCCAGTCACTAGGTACTACAAAAAGGATTGTGTCTCTATCCAGCATCTGTCTGCTTGTTTTCCTGCACACGAGGTTGCGCTGGTCCTGAACTTGCAGAAGCTGATCCTCACTAATTAACCAGTCCTCCTGGAGCTCTGCTTGCTCCATGACCACATCAAAAGGCATTCTTCCCATCAGGTGCCCTCCTGAATTGCAGGGTTATGTTCCTGTTTGACCTTGTCTCTCTTCTCTCATGAGCCTGAACTCCACCATCTCATAGCCCCAAATATCTCATCACCCCAGATATTTCTGTGCTCCCAGCAGGATCACGGCTCTGTCTGTGAGTGCAGATCTCCAGCTCCTGCTGTTTGCATCCTGTGACTCACATGTTATTTACACTTACCTGGGAGATGCTGCCAGTCCTGCTGGCTTCACAGAAATGTTCCCAAAATGCAAACTGCAAAATCCCCTATCAGTATGGCTTTATACACCTCTTCCAGAGCTGCTTAAAAGGTCTCCAATGGTGCAGTTACATTTTATATGAAGTTTGAAAAACAATTGCCTTATCTGATTAGTTGTGATGATGCAAACAGATCTTTAAGACATGAAACTTTTTTGAAAAAGAATGGTATATGATATTAAACAGCACAGGAAGGCTCCATTATAGAAGCAATTAGATCACTTTGAGTAATCAAATGATGCTGTATGTTGCCCTCCTTGGGATAAGAGCTATTTTTTTTTTACTCCTTTGTGGTTCTGGTCTTTTTTAGGTTGTGCTCCAGATTTTGGCCAACATTTCTACCACTTCTTACTGTTGTGATATCTCGACTGTGTATGATCTATTGCTGAAGGAATAATGAGAGTCAAGTTTGCCAACACAGTCACTCCATTATCTAAGTCATTGCTCCATAAAGTGCTTTGAGGTACCTTGAAGATGAAAGGCCATATATCTCCATAAATTCTCTTTTATTCTGTAAGGTGCCCAAGCCGTGCCAATGCATATTCGGTGTTCTGGGTGATGGGAAGAAAATGGGAGGGGGAAGAGGAAAAAGACTATTCTTAACTGTATTACACTGGCCTTTCCTTCTTCACTACGAAACTATTTTCAGATGTTTGACATTCACTCTTGAAATTGTTTCAGTAGAGTTATAACTCTGTAATGAAACATGGCAAAGAACTCCTTACGAGTAACAAGTCTTATAGGACTCCTATCAAAACAGCAGTTTCTCACTTCTAGAGCTAAAGCTAAAGGCCATATTTTAAATTTTGGTTTAGTGCATGTCATATTTACTGTATTGCCAGAACTTTTCAAAGGTGATACTGAGCAGCTCCTTTTGTTCTTCCAGAGCACTGCTAAGGTCTGGAAGCAGTCACTGCTCTCTCAGTACTCTTGATTTCTCCAATCACCTTTTTGGGGCATATTAAACTGTAATTATGTTCATTTTCTCCGAGTCTTAAGTGTGTTACAGGCTCTTTAGAGGTGTTTTGTGGGTGTTGGATTGTAGACATGGGACAGATGTTCTACATGCCTTTCTGATTAACATCTCTCTGCTGCATACAAGACCAGAAGAGCAAGAGATGTCTCATACTCCATAAAAAATATATATGACCATAAAGGAGATGAAATTTTTGCAGTAATTTGATTTCTGAGCAGCTTTTCAATATACTTTGATAAAATGAAATTAAGAGGGACTAAAGTCAACTATAGGGCTGCTTCAGCATTTCAAAATATGGATAATTAAGTGAACTTCAGTAAATAACATAATCATCCTGAGGATGCAGCTTGGCTACAAAACTCTCAAGATCTGGCAGTTGTGCTTTTGGCAAGGGCAGACTCAGGATGTGTAGAATGCAGGAAAAATTTAAAAACAACTAGAGGAAAAGTAACTTTTTCAAGTAAGATAATTTGTGTGGAGTTGATTACAGGTGACATTAAGGTGAAAAACCAGAATAATATCTGGTTCCACTCACTTCAGTGTCTGAATCACAATTTTTGTTTTACTTCAGTGTGGGGAGAAGAGCCATGAACATCATTTTGGACTTTGTGTTACATGCTGTGACTGTATTTATATCAAGAGTTGCACTATAATGTCACTGCACATTAGGCTTCATATAAAAATATATTTCTGATTTTTCTCTGTCTCTTCCATCCCCAGTCTCTATTATTTGTGCCCTATGACTCTTACAAGCTTTGTGTTCTTATGGATTATCTGATGGATTTAGCATTAGAAAAAAGCAGAAATCTATCTTGAGGGGCATTAATTGTAAGTTGAATGGATGGCTGCACACCTTCAGTATTCTGTTTTTAATGTTGTCATGGGTGTCATCTCCGTTTCCAGCTTTTTGGGTTTTATTGCACTTCTATTTTCTGTAATTTTCTTGAAAAGCAGAAGGTAGAGTTATGCTGTGATGAATGAGTTGGGGAGCCTATAGCTCAGGCAGTAGTTGGTTCAAAGATTGACCATTGAATGTAAAGTATGCAAGGCTAAGAACAGTTTTGATATGATCCATTGTCGAATGTGCAGTGATTCATTTTCCTTTTCTAAATATGCTATCTTGGCTCTAGTTCTACCATTTGTCACTTTTTTCTATTAATAAGTACCCAGAAGGACAAAAGCACGAGAAGGCTTTCCAAAGTTCAGTATAAAATAAATTAATATGTTAAGAAATATCCTCTTGACATAACAGAACACACACCTGACAGCATACCACGTAAATTAGCAGCTCCTGAGATGGTGGCTGCAAAATGATAGCGCATGGAAAGCTTCTCCAAGAGGTGATATTGTGAGCTGAATGGGAATTTCATGAGCATTTGGGAATATTTGGCTCTCATTTCAGGTTATTTTATTCATAGTTCTGTCCGTGATGAGGCGTGTGCCTGTATTTATAGGGGCATCATATTTAAACCCGAACAGGAACCGCTGCCGGTCTGAGATGAAAAAAAGCAGGTAAATGTTTGCTTTGTACTGCCTCTCTTCAGCAAAGTTATAAACATATGATAAAAGTTAATCACCTGCTTCTATTCTGTTCTGAATGGGGGGCATGGTAATCTGGGTTCTCAAACAGATGTATGGCTGCACTGTTATATGGCCCTAGGCTGCGAGGTTCATGGCCAAGTTGCACAAGGAATTCATGATCTTGAAACACTGCAACAAACTGGAATCTGCAGGATTTAAAATAAATTAAAGGCAGAGAAGAATTTGTGTGTTTTATCCTAGCAGAGCAAAGCCTCCTTACTGCTGATTCTGCTGTGAAGATGGGGAGGGTGTTGGTTACTCAGGCAATGATAGCGCTGGATTAAAAACAAGCCAGGTTGGTGCAGATCCAGGGTAAAGAGTGCTAGCTGAGAAAAAATGAAAAGGTAAGCACATATGGCTGAACAGCTGCTTTCAAATTTATAAAATATCTTCTTTAATCCCTGCAGCTTTCTTGGCTTTTTCCTCCTAATGCTGTTCCTTTACAGCAAACACTGTGAAAATAATTCTGGTTTTTTTTATTGTAATTTTCCCCAAATATTAAATCACTTCCATTTCAAGTTTATAGTTTTGGCTTTCAACTAGAATACCCCAAATGCAGAAGTAAATAATTCTAGAGGAGCTAAGCAGAGTTTCAAGTCATAAAATGGAGAGAGAGTGAAGGAAAAGAAAAATTGTTCTATAGTAAGTCAAATTATTTATTCTTGTATTGATGGTATGATTTTTTATTTTTATTTTTTTCCTTACCACTTTTGCTGCAGCAAACTTCAAACATATGCATGATTTTATACATAGACCAAATAAGGGAATTTTTCTTTCCTCAGTCTTAGGACAATAGTTTTTAACAACTCTAACTTTCTCTGCTTTGCCTTGAAATTCTCCAAGCACATTTAAGACATTAAATTATTAAATTTAGCAATATACCTAAAGGGAGAGAAAATACTCCAATTTTCAGCCATGAAATACAGTGATTGCTACAGTGCTCATACAATAGAATACAGGGAGTGTAGGATAGAATAGAGATTGAGTATAGGGGAGCATGTCCTGCCCATGATAGCCTAAATCCATTCAAACTTTAATATAGGAAATATTTACAACTAAATTGTATATCTCTGCAAAGGAGCCCTATTTTTCTTCTAATATAATCTCTTTTATTTTGATTCTTATTAGTTGTGGGAAGTGTAAGTCAAACAAAAATTCTAATTTTTTTTTTCTGAGAAAAAGGTCATGCTTCAGAAATTGATTTTCTTTTCAGATTTTCAATAAATTAATTTCTTTCAGATTACATTTAAAGAACAATGAATTTTTCAGGATTTTTCTCTACAGTTGAGCGTTTTCAAGTCCTTCAACCAAATTGATGAGAAAAATGTCAAACTTCTGCTTTCATTTTCAAATTTAGATGGGGATATTCTTGACTGAGTTGGGTTTTAATATTACTTTTTACTGCCTTTTGAAAAGAAGTAAAAATTAAAAATATTGGCCCAAACTTAGCTTTTTTTGTACCAGAAGTGCTCTGGAGTGCAGACACAGGTGATGATTTAGGTGTGGGAAGTAACACATTTGCATCATGGTGACGTTTCTCTTGGCCTTCTGCTGCTTTTTTACAAAGTCATTGATTTGAGCTCACTGCAAGGGCTTTGTCCAGCACTGTGCCACTTGGACATGGATTTAAACCCCTGGACCCCATTTTTTTTAAAGTTGTTTAAATGTTAGTGGCCAGACTTTTTTCAGCCTTCCCAAAAATAGCTCGTAAAACAGATAGGAGCCCACACAGGCTCTAATTGACTTCATCTATGTTTAAAAACATCTGTCATGGATTGTAACAGATGTTAAAGAGAAAAAGCTCCAGGTAAGTGGCATTTTTGCCCCAAATAACTTTAATATCTTCACTTTTGGACTAAGAGCACCTAGAGTATTTCAGGAGGAGATCTCCTTTGATTGTTAAGTGCTTCTCAGTGTTTAAGAGGCATTTGGACAATGCTTTTGTTGGCACACCTTAGCTTTTGGTCAGCCCTAAAGTGATCAGGCAGTTGGACTTGATGACCACTGCAGGTCCCTGTGAACAGAATTAGATCCTCTTATTATTGTTATTATTACTATACCGTAAATATCATATTAATGTGCTATCAGAAATGATTGTAAGGGTCATTCTTTTATAAGCAGAAAACTGCAGATTACTTCAAGCTTTGTTTCCCTTTATGTAGTAGTCTTTTATGTGTGTTTTTCTATAGCAGGACTGAATAATCTTAGTTTGACAGTACAAGTATATTTTGCAGAGGGGGAAAAAAAAATCTCCAGAGTTATGACCACGTCAGCACTTGGCAGCTCAGTAGATCTGTATTTTCCTATTTTCTTTCAGCACACAGGAGTTTAATAGCTTACCTGTGGAACAGGAAGTTTAGACCTGGTCTTTAAAGACCTATTCCAGAGGAGACCTCTATCATTATTCCAGCTACGCTGACAACACGGAACACACTGTCAAAGTCCTCTAGGTAATACCCTTATTACATGTGTCATTAGAGGACGTTTGCCATATCTGCTTTAACACTGCAGACATTTTAAGTAGGTTATTCCATCACTTTGCCATTTTGATTATGACAACAAAATGACACCATATTGAAATGGATTTTGGAAAGAAAGGCTAACTGTCCAAAGAGGTCCATGCTCACTCTAATTAAAATTGGCTTAGGTGGCACAACCTTCATAATTCAGACTATGGCTATGAAGGATACGCATGTTGAAAGCGCTCTTTGCTCATTAGTGCTATTTCTGTCAGACACTGCTACCTGCTCTTTTCTTAATGAATGCTAAGCCATCTCTTTAGAAGATTGTGCTGCTTCCCTGAACTGAGGGAACTGTCTTATTTCCTCCCAAGTTCGTTGAGAGTAAAATCGGGGAGTCACCTCTTTGACATTTCCCAACCTCTGTACTTATTTATCTCTTTGAGACCCTGCGCTCCAGAGATATCACTGTCTTAATTAAGAAGAAGGATGTGACCATGGTAAATTGACTGATTCCATTGATTAAGGACTAGCTGTACAAGTAACATTGATTTTAACAGTGGGTCTACATAAATGTAATTGTTCGAACATGGGGCTGCATAATTATGGTGATGTACGAGAATAGTTGGTTTGTCCTTTTCAACCTTCACTAACATTCTTTTGCATGGTAATGTACCTCGTTCAATTAGCAGAAATCTTAAATGTTACAAAATGTCTTTTGTGAAGGCACACAGTAATCATTATAGTCTAATTTAATCTAACAGCATCAGACAGATACATCTCTTTCTTTTCCTTTCTTTGTTTCTAGATTTTTCTCCCCTACCTCTTTTTTTTTTTTAATTATTTGTTTTTTTTCCAGTACTTAGGAACACTCATACTCATAAATGAAAAAAAAAAAAAAAAATAAAACCAAATGGGAGAGTCTTCCTTACTCTACCCAACTTGTAAAATGCATGATTTTGAGCAAGAACCCACAGAGTTAATTCATGATTGGGGCAATTTTTTTTATTCTTTCCCCAGTTCAGTCTGGGGCATACCGTGGGCCATATTGGACATGTTCCAAATCTACCCAGAAACTTCGTCAGCCCTACTTCTGGTGGAAAACTTGCATTTTTTCCCCAAATGTGGACAAATATCATGTATTTTTTTAAAATTAACCACCCACCTGTCTGTCTCTCATCTCCAAGCTCCCCTAAAACCAGTGTGTCCTGGATTGTACATCTCCGAAACTCCTTTTTGTCAGGAATTCATAAGGCTTTAGTTACACGCCTTCCTTTTAATGCAAGTCAGTAAGCAGAATCTGGAAAGCCAGAAATTTAAGGAAGGAAGTGGAAGAAAGCAGCACAAAAGCTGAAGTTTTAATTGCTGCAATAAATATGTGGACCATTTTTTTGAGTACAGAACGTGTGCAGTTCATAATTATTTTTTATGGTGTATTCTCCAGACAGAGCAGATCTCCGTGGGGCATCAGGTTGTTAAGTCTTTTGGGCGAGAACTGTCTCTTGGCAAAGTGTTTATATGACTGGTGAGTAATTCTTGGTAAGAAGTAATAACTTAGTTTTGTAGGGTTGTTTATTAGCTCAAAAAACTGTGATTTTGTAGCACCATAACTTACTTGGAAGTCTGAGTCAAAGAGCTCAGCCACTGGTTTCCCTTCTCCTTCAATGTTTTCATGTCTATTTTCAGTAAGCACAAAAACGGGGAATTTTGACATTCCCAAACTGCTTTGAGTTTACCTTTTTAATGCTACTTATAACTGGAAGATGGAGATATTCCTAAAACCTCGGTTCAATGAGTAATATAGCTTGATAGAGGAGATCCATGTGGATTGGGGGACTCATTCTGGCCAGTTTTGGGTAAAGGTCTTGGTCACTGGTATCCCAAATCTTGGATGATCTCTTAGGTGAGAAATTCCACCAGGCAGGCTTAACAAAGAATGGCTCAGGGGAGGGTTAGGCCTGCCAGGCCCAATTCTTCAGCTTACTTGCAGAAGCTTTCTCCTCTTCATCAGCCCAGCAAGTCAAGCAGCACTCCAAAGGATGGATATAAAAACCAGCTCAAGCTGTGTCCTGCCTGTCCTGAAAATGTTTTTGTTGAAGTGCTTTCCAGTTGATCATTGCCTGAGCTGCCACTTGTTGCAATACCAAAACTTGCTGCCAGGCTGGACACTCCAGATAATGCCGTGGTCATCACGTGGCAGGTGCCCTTGAAAAGTTTCATTTACCTTTTTTTTTTTTTCCCCTTGCTACAAACCCCATCAATATTTATTTCCCATATCTGCAGCAGGAAACGCTTTGGATAATCAGTCTCTTCCATACTATCAAAAATAGGCAAAAACTGTCCTTGCAGTACGTGTGCATGAGTACATGATATATCTAAATGAGAATGAAAGCCCTGCAGCAATCAAGTATGCACACAAGTTAAGAGAAGTGACACCAATACACACACTTCAGCACATATACATGCATACTCACAAAAAAATCATATCCTGGATTTAAAAGGCTTCAAGATTAAAGGCCCAAGGGGCTTAAAACTTAAAGAAATATTTCTTCCACCTCATTGCATATTCATGAGTGAGTATTTTGGCAAGCAGACTGAGCAAAATAGCTTACAGAATTATGGAAGGAAGATTATTGTTGATTCCTGTGTGCCACAACAGTGCTTTCACAGAGAGAAAGGAAAATGTAAATAATCATCCAAATGACTGCATTGACACAGGTGAGTCTGAGGGCCCTACCCAACTTGGGTATTGCTACAGATTTTTGATCCATGTAAGCTGCAAAACTCGGGAAAAAGTGCTCCAGGGGCCAGTCCCTTCCAGAGACAGGTGAGAAGGTAGGAGAGGAAACCTGCCCTGAGCAGCACGAGGTCACAAAGGCGTCTTTCCCACAGCTTTTCTCTGCTGCTTTTTGCTTGGCCCAGACCTAAAGCTCCCACCAGACACCAGGGGTTTGGGCAAGGTTCTCCTGTACTCCACCAAATTTACTCTCAATTACTGTGCAGGATGGAGAGTTGGCAGAGGCTGGTTTCAATCTCCAGGGTTTTCATTTTTTTTTATGACCAACCACCCCTGCTGTGCTGGTTACTCACCTGGATTTTTTTGCCTTTCAGTGGATTTTTTGTTCTCATACTTTTTGCCAAGACTCTATAATGTCTGAAAATCTTTCAGGGTAGAAAAGTATTTTTCTTTGTATCACTTTGGCAGATGCCATGAATAGACAATATACTAGTGCTTTATAAACATGATTAACAAGCAAGGTTCAAGAAATTTCAGGGATAGAACTGAGCAATATTAAGGTGACAAAAGTAAATTCTAAGAAGAATAGGTAAATAATATGATTAAAATAGCGAGAAAACAAGAAAGAAACTCAGTGAATTAGTAAAAAGACAAAAAGCAGTTTGTGTACCTTTACTCAAATTGACTTAATTTACATAAAAGCAGAGTTAACAAAGGATAACTTATTCAGAAAAGCAGTTTGCCTGTATCCTCTGGTAGCAAGCAGACAACACTGAAGACAAAATTACTGCTACCTTTGGAAGCAGGAAGGGTGTTTGGCAATGTGAAAAAAGCAACAATACAAAGAACAAATGTTCTGCTACATCCAGCACACAAGTCACACCAGGACTCAGGATCTCACTCTAACAGCAGAGCCTTGATTTCTGACATGAGAGATCACACACTCGGCAGTAAAAAATTATAAAACTTTTTTTTTTCTATAAGCAAAGGAGTAGATCTCATGGAAGTATGGAAGAGGAATTTCAGTGCTGCTCCAGTGTCTGTAGGGAGATACAGAAACCTGCAGCCAGGAGAAAGATGTTAACTCCATTCAGAAAATCTGCTTCCAGGTTAAAATAACAGATTTCACAAAGTAACTTCCTTCAAAGTTGTCATTAATTTTCACCATGAAAATAAATAATAAATATATTAAAATAAATATAAATATAATATATAAAAATATAAATATAAATATAAATATAAATATAAATATAAATATAAATATATATAAATATAAATATAAATATAAATATAAATATATATATAAAATATAAATACAAAATATTAAAAATATAAACACATTTATATAACTAATATAAAATAAATAATAATGTAATAAAACAATATAAATATGTATTAAGAAATATATTAATGAATATATGTTAATAAATGTATATTAGTAAATATAATACATATAATAAATATATAATAATATAATAGAAATATAATAAATAGAAATATTTATATTCTACAGAAATATTTCCAGTATAATAACTATATATTTATATAATATAAATATATAAAATAGAAATATTTATATTCCACAGAAATATTTCCAGTTTGTGCACAGAGTTCCTGAACCCTCCCTGATGAGCTGTTTCTCATACAATATACAAATGCAAACAGCCCAGTTTTAGAGTGTCATGCTTTTCTTTCTCTTTACATTTGGTTTTTTTCCTACCTCCCTAGTCTCATTGTAGGTTATATCCCTTTCCCTTGGGAAGGGAAGGCTTCACACCATCTCTCCTTGGCTCAGTTAAGCTTGACCTAATCCTTGTCTGGGGACACAAGGTGAGGGTCCATTGTCCAGAACACCAAACCCATGGCTCCTGGTTGTCATTTGAGGCACAAATTCAGCTCCTGCCTGATGTTCCCTGAGCCTTGGGACCCTGAGGCAGGACAGGGACATGGGGCAGGCTCATCTTTGACATGTGCAAGGTGGAAGTTGAAGTTATGATGTTATTTTTAATATTTCTCATGAGTCCTGAGGCCCACCTTGCTGCCCTCTGGAATTGTCAGTGGAGACAGAAGTACCTTGGGAAACCTGAGGAGAGGGGGGAAAAGGCACACAGCCAGAGCACAGACCTGATCTAAAATGGTGCCTGGCCTGAGCAACTTCTAAATGTGAAATAACACAATAAATAACATTTAAATGTGAAATAGAGTTTCTCCCTCCCATTTATACAGCTGGTTAAACACACCAAACTATGTCCCTGTGTTTCCTCTGTACTTGAAGGAACAGCACCAATTAGATTTCTACTGACAACCTGCAATTACTTCAGCAGAGAGCAAAGCACAGCCCAAAACTTCAGGGAAATATTTGTATCTTAGACAAGGCCATTTCCCATAGGCCACAGGATTAGTGTGTGAAGGAGTGGAAATATGGCTGTGGGCTCTGAGTGATGACAATTCATAGCACATCCATCCCACAGGAGATTTATGGATCTGCAGCATACAATACCCTACGTTCAAATTTGGTTTACTGACCCTACTTTGAAATAAAGTAATATTGTGAATGTAAAACTTGTGCTATTAAAAATATTCCTAATATTATGGGTCTAAAGATGGAATTTTTTTTTTTAATGGATTTTTTGGTGATATTATCCCACTGTCTTGAGCTTTTGCAAGGATGACTGTAGTATGTATCAGAAATGTCTCTCATCTGTGTCTCACTGACACTGAACGAGGACTGGGATGGTTCTGTGTGGAACTGTAATGCTGAGCCCACAATTAACATTTCTCACACTTACAATTAGATGCCACAACTTGACCTTTCTGCCACTGGCTTTGTTACCAATCTTCTCTTTTACCTTTCTCAAAACATTCCTGCTTATTCTTAAATCAAATAAGAGCATTGTGGGGACAACTCATTTGTATCACTGATTGGAGTACTGGGATCTCAAAAAACTTTCCATTTCCTGATAGCTTTTCTGGTAAAAGCTTCAAATCAGACTCAGCTTTTCCAAAAGAAATACTGCAAGGTTGATTGTAAAATTTTGAATGTGTTAGATATGAACTCAGTTTTTAAGAGTTAATTGTAGATCAGTGAATATTAAAAACTTTGGGAGGTAGCTAGTAGAATTCACTAATACAGAGAAACGTGGAGTTTTCAGAAAGTGAAATGAGATGGTGAATTCTTATTAAACTACATTTTTAAAATTTATATCTAGCTAGTAAAAACTTGTCATTCACAAGTACTTAATATACATCCTAACACAACTGACAAAGTTTCCTGTTAGTTGATCAAATATTTTGAATAAGGAGAGAAAGGTGTTCATTTTCTGGAGGTGTTTCAAATATAGATCTGGTTGCACTCCTCTGGCACTTTAAGAATTCCTTCCACAAAATGCCTTTATTAGAACTCTGCTTTTTGTGGATTGGTGGTTTTTGCTTTATTTTTGTTTATTTTTGTTTAATTTTTTTTAGTATTATTTATTTCTTTATTTCTTTATTTCTTTCTTTATTTATTTATTTATATTATTTTTTTTTATTCGAAGACTCTAGGCTAGTATTTCCAAAGGCCTGTAGACAAAATCTCTTCCACTGAAAAAAAATATCAGATCTGCAGAACAACTGACAGAGGAAAAATAGAGTTCAAGGGAAATTTTTTCTTCTTCACTCTAACCGATGAAACAGTAAATTTAGGGATGAGTATCCAGAAATCATCTTATTTCCTGGGTATTTTCCTAGTTCTGTTTGCCTTTCACCAAGCTCATATGTGCATGAATACATGAAGACAAATTTCTGATAACCAAACTGGCAATTGTGCTTCTGACCTATTCCAGATTTTTTTTCTCATATGCCATAAACTTTTTGAAGATGAATTTGTCAATGCAAATAACCTTGGATCCAAAAGAAATTCCATTTTGTTTTCTTTTTGGTTGGTTTTGTAAAATGTCTAGTTTGAGGAAATTAGCTAAGCCAAGCTTGTCTTCTCACAAAAGTCACACCAAAGTAATTTGAATCGCTTTATAAATCGATTTTGTTAAACCGATGTGAACACTTGTTTGGACACTCCTAAATTGATTTTGTCCTGGCTTATATTGATTTAGTTTAAACCAGGAAGGAATTCACTTAAGATAAATTAATGCAAGTCTGAAATAAAAAGTGCCCACATAGGGTTTGCATGGGCTTGCTTAATTGATTTAAAAATGCACTTTTAATTAAAGTGATGTAACTTTGTGTAGGCCAGGCCTAACACCACAGAGGGAAATCTTTGGCTTGCAGAAATGATGAGCTCTGACATGTCCTGAAAGGGCCTTAGGTCTAGTTCAAGGTATTACAAAGTTTCTGCATTGAAAGTTCTCCCCACTCATAGAAAAGACACCTCTTCTCACTCCGATAATTTTCTGTTTTTTCCAGTCATCAGTATTGTTTCCATTAGTGTGAAACAAAATCTGATTTCTGAATTTACAGACTTTTCAAAATCTGCACACATATTTTAACTTTTCAGCTCTCTGCTGCCTTTAAGCAAATCCATCTCCATCTCCAGGACAGCTTCCTTCACGTCACACAGGTGTTGATTTTGAAATAGGCAAGCACCTCGTGCATTTTGGGGGCTAATTTCATGTTGAGGCACAATAGGATATTTGATGGCTCCATAACATGTCTTGCTGATGTAAAGCAATCAGTTTTCATTGTACTTCTTATTGCTGAATTTCCATGTGCACTTCAATATACAATTACCAATTTTTCCTCAAATCTGTTTGTCCAGCAAAGAGGGTCCAGACATCAGTAGCTTTGCAAAGTAGCCCTGAATAATGATTTGGGAAAAAGGCTGTAACCTTCACAGTGATGTCTGGAATTGGCAATCAAAATCTGAGATTATGCAGAAACCTCTGTCTCAGATTGTGCCTCGTTTGCTGAACTCTTGCTTGATGCAAAGTACAGTCTGAGGGGATAGACATTACACATTAGCATGGAGAAGTCACACCCACACCCAACTCCCTGATCTCCCAGGAACCAAAAAGAACAAAATTGCATGTTTTCAGAGACAGAGCTGTTGATGGGACAGTAATCACAGCTGGAGTTGGATGGAGCACCCCTGATGGAGGGCAGCTCTACCTCTCACTCAGAGGTTGATCTCTGCAGTTGCTTTGTTCCTGTGGTATTCCCACTTCCCTTTGATTGCTCAGCATATTCCCATATGATGCCCTGGATTCCTGAAATTCAGTTCACTTATAAACCAGGAGACCTTTGCTAATTGAAGGTCTGGCAAAGTGGCTTTGGCATTGCTGAATCAACCAGCTGCATTTTCCATGGAAGAGTTGCTGTCTATCTGCTGTCATTTAAATAAGTATCTGAGCTTGGCCAGGACCTATTTCTTTCTGTGTATCCCACAAGTAGGGAAAATAGTCAGTGGAAAAGCTTCATCTGCATGGTCACTGTAATGTCCTATCTTAACCTTTGCTTTTCTACACACACACACACAAAAAGTAGTTTCTTAAACCTTTGCACTATTTTTTGTTTGTATTACTCTACTTGGCACAATCTCCCACTAATCTACATCTTTGCTGAAGTCTGGAAGCCACTTGGCAACAGTTCTTTGGAAAAAGTGGGGCAGTGGATTCCTGTCTTTTAGGTAAAGCATTCCTACTAACTCCTTTTAGAGGGAGATTTACCCTTCTGTTGCTGCAAGGTTCTATTTGTAGTGCATTTCTATATCAATGCTTCAGGAGTCGTCCCTGGTTTTGTAGCTGTGTATTTGCTTTCTCTTTCCCAAGAGCTAAAGTTTGTACTTCTCTATATTTAATTTCATCTTGGCCATGTGAATGTTAGAGAGATCCACAGGAAGGATGGTAGGATGGGTCACTGAGGTTAAACTGCTTAATTCACAAATTTACTTTGAGGCACATTTGTGCAATGGACTAGAATATTTGCAAAATATTTATTCCTGTCACACCTGTGTTTTTTAAAACCCTCTATTTCTAACACTGGGCTGTATTTTAGCAGTGAAAATTCTGCTGAAGACTTAAGCTTGCTGAAGTGTAAGAAAATGACTTAAGAAAGAAAGGTACACTCACTGGAGGAGCCATTGGCTCAGTTTCCACTGCCTGAAGAGTGTCTACATGGCTTCAGTGACCTCCTGAGCTTCATTAGCTAACTGTACTGTCTTGTTCACACTTTAGTTTATATTTTTTATTATTGTCTACAGGCATTTGTGTCTTCAGGGTTTGCCATATTGCACCTAAACAAGTCTCATGGTAAGTCTGAGGATTTTAATTTTCTTATTCTTGACTTCAGGGTGTTTTGGAATAGGTTCATCTATTTTTTTAAAAGGCGTTTTTCCAAAGTTTATTTTCACTTAGAATGTTGTGATTCTTTCCTAACCATGTCACACCTTTTTTACAGACATCCATATATTCCACAGTTAGGCTTTTCTTTGTTATGATTCTTAATAATTCTTAAATTTTGATCTGTAGTAGCAACCACAGGCAGCACTTTTGAGACTGATGGTTAGCTGTGCCCATTGAGCACAGGCAAATTCAGCTACCACCAAGGGAAAAAAAAAAAAAAAAAGAAAACCATGAGTTGTGACAATTAGCAACAAATAAAACACAATTAAAAAAAATAAATAGGTCCTTAATATATCATAATGGCTATAATAACACTGGGTTTTGGCTCATTGAGGGATGCGAGTTAGTAGAGTTTAATCAGAGAATATGACCTGAAGATATAGGCATGAAAGGCAGTACAGAAATCAGTTTCAGCAGTCAAATGGAATCCTAGAGGAAGAGATATCATGGGAATGAGTGGCATGAGGACTCAATCAAAGAAGGAAAGGATTTCAGAGAGGTTCACACACATGCAGTGTGTGGCAAAGGACTGTCTCCCCATCCAGCTCTCTGCAGGCAGCTCTGTGATTGCAGGAAACCAAATGCAATGAGAGGAGCAGGAGGAGAAGGAGTGCAGGGACAGGGATGAAAAAAAGAGGACATTATAAAGCTGTGAATAATGATGGAAACATAAATAAGGAACAGGAAAGTGTTCTTAAGAGCACACAAACATACATGCTACCTGACTGTGGATCTCATCTCTCCTTGATTATGGTGGCAAACTCTCTTGCAAGAAAATATTTAATCTATTTTTTAAAGTTTTCATATAAGACTTTGAAGTTCAAGACCATGCACCAGATTTTTATCCTGTTCAAACTACCCTGAATTTGGAGAACAGTTGTTACATGAAAGCAGAGGAAGGAAGGACAAACTCATGCTTTGTATTATAAACCTCCAGAGTCTATAAATGTTAAACTTGATCTGATCTATTATCACTTTTTTCTTAGAGGTCTCTCTGATCACTGTTTGCCATGTGGCAAAGGGTAACAAAAATCTGGGAATCAAGGTAAAATGAGTTATTATTCAAGGTTTTCCTTATTGTGCTGTTAAAAAATAATTCTACACGGAACAAGCTCAAGAACAGCAGATACCTAAGAATCTGTCAAATAGCACAGTTAACTATAATAATTTATCCTATAATTTAATGTAGCCCTGACCCCTGTCATAAGTTAATACACCATGAAGAACAGTGTGCAAAAAACATGCTTATTAATGAATTGGAGAAATAATGTGACATTGTTTTTTGCCATTTCCCAGGAAATATCTTAATATTGGAGTTAGCAGAGCCTAGACAATTTTTGCTATGTAATTATGTCTGTCCATATCTTACTAACTTGTGCTGTGATTAAAAGGTTTGTAATATTAATTATTCTATCTGACTCCAATTGTTTGATTCAAGCCAAAAGCAACAGTATGGAGGAACCCTGCACCGTGCACTCTTATTTTCTGGGTTTTTTTTTTCCAATGGAGTGTTTTAACTAAAAATTCTTTGTATATAAACGCTAGCTGCAGATATATACATTTACCACTAATGTTGTGTAAAATACACAATTCCTCAGAGACCATGCAGTGCCCCAATTATTTTTTTACTAATGATCATCTCTTCTGGTTGCTGAGTGGCACAATTGGAGCTAAACACATTAGAGCTGCTCTAGAATTTCTCTGCATGTAGGCAGGGGATTCATATGAGGATTAACATGCAAGGGGAATGGCTGGCTCTTGGTGGTGGGATTGTGTTCCAGATATTGCTGTATTCTATTTTCTGTACCATTCTTGCAGCTCCTTCTTGCTGTTTTGGCCCAGGTGATGTGGCTTTGATGACCAGGGGACAGCGTTCCTGCATCTTAGAGAAGCTTTTTGAAAATCCCTCTCTGTGCTCACATACTTTGGAACTAATTCTGAAAACCACAAATCAAGACGTGAAATAATTACTAAATATTAATAATTAATAAATAAATAAATAACTTTCCTTCTGCACTCTATCTGGTTGCATGTTGGCATTAGGAGTATGGAACTCTGCCTACAAACTCCTGGTGCTGAAGAATTATATCAAAATTGAGGAAAGGCTCCTTTCGTGGCTGGACTGGAGCTGTACTCTGAGTTTCCCTTGACACCCAAATATGTCTTGAGCTGAGAAGCCTCAGTCAAAAGGAACTTGTGCTAAGAATAGTGAATAGTTGTGGACAGGTGCAGCTTCAGTGAGTGCCTCCAGAAAAAGAAAACCACCCAGCAGGTGACTTCCATAAAGGTTCCTACTGCTGTAGCCACAGTGCTGGCAAAGATCCTCTAAGAAAAAAATATTACAAGTGTTTCTAGACTAGGCATCTAACAACACTATAAAATGGAGGCAATTCTCCATACAGCTTCGTTTTTCAAAAATTGAGACCTTAAATTTTGTTTTTTAAGTATCTGATTGGAAAACTCCACTCTTAGGTTCAACAAAATATTTTTTATGATACATAGCTTTAGTTTTCAATCAAATGTTTGGATATCAAAGCCAGTGGGGTTCTTGGACAAATGAAAGATTTTTTTTGGGGTTGCTTGTTTTTTGTTTTGTTTTTTTTTTTTTGGACAGCCTTAAGTGGTTTGATTTTTCCAGATCAATGAAAACTAACAAGTTTTCACTGATATTTTATCTGACCACTTGCTTAACAATGGACTTGATGGGGTAAATCAAGAGCAGTTTTAAAAGGCCTTGCTTTGTTTGCTTGAGCATTTATTGGGATTTTTTTTACACTTATTTTCCTAGTAATTTTCCTGTAGTAATCCCGGGTCATTTTACACTCATTTGGTTCCTCTGAGGTTTTCTAACTTGACTCTTATACCTTGTTCAATAGCAGTGAAAGGGTTAACTGTCTGGGTGTTTTTAGGCTTGCACTGTACACAGAGACTTGACATTTTCACACTAATTAAACCAGGCTGCCTCAATCCCTCTGTACATGTAACTCATATTTAATTCAATGGAATTGTTGAGTGTGCACCGGTGGAAGAGTTGGGTCCATACTTGTCCTATTGTGATAATCAGGAAATGTCTTATCCAGTGGTATATTTAACTTACCCACAGCCTTAATGTGGAAATGCTCAAGTCTTTGAGATATTTCACCTAAATTAAATATTTGTATCAAAGAGAGAAGGCTTAAAGCATTTCCTTAACCCAAAATTTCCATACTTGGGGACTTGAACATATTTAAGAGCACCACCAAGGGTACAATAATGTTTTTGTTGCAATTTTTGTTGTTGGTGCTCAATATGAACCGTACTCATCTGCCCAATGTACAGGACTTTATGGTTCATAATATTTAATGGATTTAATTTCATAATCAAGTGCCTATTTACTGGAATCCTGTGTAGAATTGCATCTTTTTCTTGTCAGATACAGAAAATATGAAGATTTCTGGTGTCTCTGAGGTACTTTTTATAGGTTTGCAAAACAAAAACCAGGTGCTCTGTCTACCTCTAGACTTAAGGTCAGACTCACAACACAGTAATTAAAGAATCATGGAATGGTTTGCTTTGAAGGGATATAAAAGATCATCTTGTTCCAGCTCCAGTGCCATGGACAGGGACACCTTCCACTAGACCAGATTATTCAAAGTCCCATCCAATTTGGCCTTGAAGAGTTCCAGGGATGGGGCATCCAAAAATTCTCTGGCCAACCTTTTCCAGTGTCTCACCATTCGCACAGTAAAGTTTTTTTTCTTAGTATCTAAATCCACCTTCTTTCAGTTTAAAGCCATTCCCTCTTGCCCTTGTCAAAAGTGCCTCTCCAGCTCTCTTGTAAGCCCCCTTTAGTTACTGGAAAGTGCTGTAAAGCCTCCCCAGAGCCTTGTCTTCTCCAGCTGGAACCTCAACTCTTTATTAAAAGCCTTTCCTCGTAGCAGAGGTTCTCCTCTCCTCTGATCATCCTCTGGACTCATTCCAGCAGGTTCATGTCCTTGTGCTGGGAGCTGCAGACTCTGCTCTGGATGGGGTCTCATCCATGGAGCATGTTCTCCTTAATCCTGGACCAGAAGCTCTGGGTTGGTCCCTCATCCACCCCCAGCTGGAATAAATACCCTGCACTCCAGAGGAACATTGGCTCAGAGGGTGACAACAGCCCCTCCTTGTCTGCCCTGCCTTTTCTTTCCAGGGAGCCCTTCCATTCCAGCACTCTGCTCACAGGAGCCATCCCACCACATCCCTGGAATGCCAGTGAGATCCCAGCCCTGCCAGCACGTGCACTCCTGTCTCAGCCCTCTTATTCCCCATCCAATTCACCCATCCTCTTGTTCCCCATCCAATTCACCCATCCTCTTATTCCCCATCCAATTCACCCATCCTCTTATTCCCCATCCAATTCACCCATCCTCTTATTCCCCATCCTGTGTGTGTTCACACTGAGGCATTTCAGCTGCTCAGGCTACCCTTACCTGGCAGAACACTACTTCAATTCAAGCTTATTTCCAGCTCTTTAAGTACAATTTTTGCCTTGATCGATAGAAGAAAATAAAAAAAACGAAGAGGAACAAAATTTCCATTTCAATATAAAAACATTTAGCAGCTAAATAATCACAGGGTGTCACATCTATTCCATCTTGAGACTGCTGTGAGCACTCGCTGGTGTATACAATTTCTTCCTTAAAGTCTGTGGAAATGTTGAACTATGTGTCTTAATATAGTTTCTTATATTTTAGTGAAAAGGCAGCTGTAGATGTCATCATGACTATGGACTTTTATAGTGCTGTAAAAATTCAGTGTCATCATAAATTCATGCTGCTGAAAATGTCGACATTTATGGCAACTTCTACAAGGGCATATTTTAGAATTATATTAAAACTTTATGCAGCAACTTTTATTTAGTTAAAAAAGTAAGATTATAAAGCAAAACATTTACTCTCATTTTAGAACAAAGAAGCGTGACAAATAGTTTATTAAAAAGGGAGAAAAATGAAAATGTTTTGTAAAGCAGATCAGTCAGACTCTCAAAACACAAGACTCTTGAATCCTCTTAATCTGAAACCACACAATTGAAGCAAAAAAATAATATTCACAAATATTCTCCTTAACATAAATTGCTTATCAGTTGGTCATGTATCAAAGGTGAAGAAAAGATGTAGTAGAACACTACTTTAAGGGCTCAGCATCTCTTATGTGATCAGCACTGAAAAATCCTTAGCTCTACCTGGTTTTTAGGACTTCTGAAGTAAGTGAGCTTAATTATTTCTGGTAAAATAAAGAAATAATGGAGATGTGGGTTCTTAAATCTGCTGAAATTTGAGCTGTGGTGCTGCAGTCCTTTTGGAATCTCGCTGAAAGGAACTCCATGGAGCCCAGAGTAGCATAACCCCTCAGACTGAAACTTCCCATCCAGGGACAGCTGCTTGAGAAGCTCCTGATCCAGATTTCTTACACTCAGTTAAACCATTGATTCCAGACAGATTATTTCACAGCCAAAAGAAAACGTGACAGAAATGGGGGAAGGTAAATTACCTTTTGGGTTCTTTTTTTTTCTCATTGAAAATATTCAGGAAGTATCAACTAACTTTTCCTGAGTTTCCATCAACTTTCGTTGAAGCAGCTTCAGAGGCTGATGTACCTCAGAGAACAAAATATATTGAGTATTCCCTCAAAACAGTGACATTTATGTTTCAGCAGAGCTTTAGGGACTGAGTTTAGGGGCTGAGCATATTCCTACTGAAGATAGCCCTATTAATTTCCTTGCAGCAATAGCTGCCACTAATGCTGAAAAGAACTGAATCAAAGACTTGAACTTTTATACTAATGCATAAAGAAGATATGGAATGAA
Source organism: Poecile atricapillus (assembly GCF_030490865.1). Classification (NCBI taxonomy): domain Eukaryota; kingdom Metazoa; phylum Chordata; class Aves; order Passeriformes; family Paridae; genus Poecile; species Poecile atricapillus. Next base: position 3,514,957 of record NC_081266.1, on the reverse strand, counting down.
TTTTATGACCCCTATGATCAGATTTGCCTAAATTTTATATATAGGGACAGTCTTTCTCTAAGTTTAATGGCAGTTTTACGTATGCATCTCTACAGTTTTCCATGCACACTTCTCCAGCATGTTTGATTCTGTTCTCAGGATAGTGAAAAAAAAAAAGCCCCAAAACAGAGTCACTCTCAAAGAACAGCTCAGTAGTTGCAGTAAAGGAATATAAAAGAGATGACAAATATATATCAAATAGTCTTCTTTCTCAGGGGGTTATCCACAAAGTTGCCTTGCCAATAATTTCAAAGGCTGGGAATGTGGAAAAATACTTAGTTGGCTTAATATCTTAGATATTTTTTTAATGTGGTGTGGAGCAGTAAAATGCAACAAAGAGGAATTTTTTTTTCCTTACAGTTGTCAAAATTTGAGATAATTTTCAAGTAAAGGAACAAAAAGACACATATGCTTGATACAGAAAAAATGTCTGTTTGCATCTAATAAATTATAGAAAAGTTCAAAGACAGCTTAACCTTGTAAAAATGTTACCTCTGTAATGTTGCCAAGAGCAGTAGCTGTATGAATTATTACTTTGACTAGGACACATGACTTTTTTCAGATTTTATCCAACTTATGCATTCATTAATTGGTGATTTTCATATGCTGGTGATTTCATAAATTGATGATTCATTTCCTTTTTCATTCAAAACCCCAGCTTTTAAAAACCTCATGTATTTTTCTGCCCTCAGAATCATAACATTTAGCTCAGGAATTATTTGGTGAATATTCCAGATTCAATGCATCCAAAATCAGGATTTATTGGAAAACAGATTATTTTATTTTCAATGTCTACAATCAAATATAGGACTATAGTAATGGCCCTCTGTTGAGGTTGCTCTTCCCATTGTAGCAAACAGGATGAAATTATTTTCAGAAGCAGAATTGGGGTCCACATAGACAAAAAACAGTCTTTGCAAGAGTGGATAATATGCTTGCTTTAAAGTTAAATTGACAGAACAGGTAACTATGATAAAATCCATTTTTCTCATTCTTGGTAGAGAGATTTTTTTTTTTTTAGACCATGTTTAAACTTTCACCTGGTATTCTATTTATTAGTAGGACCTACTGATTCTAGATACCTTGCTTACCTTGCCCATGGACCCATGTGAATATTTGGCCTCATAAGACAACGGATTTTAAAATAAACTTTTGCCAATCATTAAATATCCCACCTGCCTGGGTTCAAAAATTCACCTCTTCTGCATTTTGAAAATGTTTCAATTGGACAAATGTACCTCTTCTGCTGAAAGAGAAAGAAAAGAAAGAGAAGAAAGCTTCTCTGCTGCATGGTGAGGCACATGAGGCATCACTCCCATTTTTTGAAAAGCTTCTCCCTTTATTAGCTATATGAAATGCAAAGATATAGGAGCATGTAAACCAATAATAGCTATTCAGTCTAAACTCTAAGGATAACTTACTATGGGCACTGGAGGCTGAGATAGGATGTTGTATTTGCATACATACAGTATATGGAGAACTGTTCTGTTTTATGGAGCAGCAATCATATTTAGTTTAATGTCTTATAAGTCCCATAAAATGACATTAAGAAATTTTGCTATTTGGCTGGTGAACAATCTAAGCAGTGGTGTTAACTCATCATAACACCCTTTCTCTGAAAGCTCAAGCCTCATAAAACTTGGGATATAAATATGCCAGCTCAACTAAACGAGATCAGAGATCTTGCATATATTCTTTCATAGGGTGGCATCCCAAAATCTACTGTTCACCTAAATCTTTTAAGAATTTCTACCATTTTTAGCCTGCTGGGGAGTCTTAATCTCAGAAAAATCACACTCTTGCCCTTTTGTTTCTGAACATATCCAGTCACTTAGCTGACAACTTAGCAGGTTTGGGACATCGCCGCAGTGCTGGCAGATGTGACGTGACCTCTGAGAGTCCTGTGCTCTTGAAATGGCAGGTAAGAATTAGGAAGCATTCCTAGGTAATCTAAAACGATATTAGATGATTTCTGGAGTGGAGGAGCTAAAGCACAAGGTAATGACAATAATACAACTGCATCAGCACACTAATCACTTTTCTTTTCTTTTTAAAGGAAGATGATTAATGTTTGAGATTCCCTTTAATTTTTACTTGAAGATTTAAGGCTGACCTGACATAAACCTGAATAGTGTCTGATGATGCTAATCATGAGCTCTGCCAACCCAAAATAACAGCAACTTGAGTTTAGGATTCTTTTGTATGCTCATTGTTCATCTCTGTTTTGATTTGTGTCCTTTCCTTGGTACATTAGGATCTTCCAGGTGGTAGCAGGAGGAGTTAAAAATGTTACATTGCAAGGACACAGATTTTGCTGCTGGCTATATTTGCAGTGTGAAACAGGTTCTCTGAGCCTGAATGCACTGGCCTTTCAGTCCTGCACCAAAACTCCATCTGGGCTGTGCTTTCTGGTCAAACCCCTCCCATCCTCTTTGTGGTGGATGTTGATTCCATTTGGTTCTTCTCTGTATTTTTCTGCAGTTTCACAGAAGATGAGTAGAGCTGGCATCCAAGAAATCATTCACCCATGGTGACAATTTGCCAGAAGCTGATAGTAACCTTCCGGAAAATCTGATTTTATGCAAGAAGGGCTCCTCACCTGGGGACGCACACTTAGTTCACCCCAAATATCTTCTCTATGTTTGATGGAAGCTAAAGGTATGAGATGCAGGGAAGTCAGCTGGGTCTGCTGCACATCACTTTGTTGTCTGTAGACTGAATTCCTTAATGACATTCTCATTAAAAGTTCCTGCTGCCAAATACTGTTTGCTTTTGCCTTTGGAACTATCTGCATTAACAGTGAGAAACTCATCTTGGAAGTTATCTACATTTATACAGGCTGTGCCTTTGTGTCTGATAGGCTTTGAAGTTCCACCTAGGTTTTGTTCTCTAAAATTGTTTTTTAAGATCACAAAAATTATTTTCACTTAAAATTTTCAGTCTGCACAGCAAGTTTTCTTTTGGTGCTGCTTAAGAAAGGAAAAGCATCTGGTTTCAATAAGCTTCATTAATTTATCAAGAATTCATATTGCTTTTAAAATTAGACCCATGCAAACTAATCCAGATTAATATTTTAATATCTAAAAGCTATATAGATATATTAATAGCTAATTAATAGCTATGAATAGCTAAAAGTTCATGGCTTTTCTGGAGTAACTTTGTTCATGTGTCCTCTTTAGTCCTTTCTCTTTGAAGAAACAGGGAGGAAGTGCTGTTTTCACAGTATTTCCAGTCCTCGTGGGAATACCCAAAAATCCCATTTCCAGAGCGTGGCCTTTACCACCTTTTTTTACCAGAGACCTGCACTGAATAACTCCCAACTCCACAGTATTTAGACATTCAGATAAATTTTAAATAAGCATCTACGCTTCCGGTGATCATTCAAACAGTCTCCCAACCTTTTGTGCCTCACCCATCACCAGTTAATATCACATTAAAAACTGACAAATAATGTTGCATTTCATTGTGACTTGTACAAGCTAGGTAAGCTGCCCATTAATTATCTGCTGCTTCTCACTTAGCATCATTCTCTTCCCATAATAATAAAAGGACTAAAGATTGGATGAAGCTAAAATTAGTTTTTTATTAGTAGACAACTGAGTCTTCTTCATACTCTGTAACCTGGAGGAATAGAAAAGCATTTTGATCATGCCTTATGAAAAACTTATTTAATTCATGAAAATAAAATACCTTTATAAAGCAGTAAATTCATCTAAAGTGAGTCAATTTTATTTCCTCAAAAAATGCCCTCTCCTGCAACAAATACACAGGATTTTCTTTTTCACTTCAGTAGAAATTATTTGATATAAAAGACGAAAGTGAAGTGAATTTTTTTGCTTCTCTTTTCCAAAAGCATAAATATTTTTGGCTTTCAACAGCCAAAAAAACATTGGATAATGTTGTTTGGTTTTTTTTTCCCTGGGAGTGAAAAATATTCCCACTGCATTACCAAAAGCATTTCCAGTGGTAGTCAGCTCTGTCTTCACTGGGAAAAAGATGGTGAGATTTTGGCTTCTGTAATGGCACTGCACAAGGAAGATGGAATCACAAGCTATCCACTGTGAAACACTCCTCCTTCAAAGTAAGTGTTTTTCATATTTTTATCAAAGACAAAGGTACTTGAGATGAAAGATCTTATTCTCTGTTGCTCTGTAGACTCACTGGCACAGGCACAAAGCAGTTGCAACATGATACTAAATGTGAATTGTATAATTTGCACTCATTCTGCATTTCTGATGAAGGGCAATCTGAAGAAAATTAACCTGGGCTTTATTAAAGCACACATACAATTCTTATCGTTGTAGGTGGGAGATAATTGTATCTTTATGGGTAGTTTTGATACACACACAGAGCCATGCAAAGCAAATTAATGGGCTTTAAGATGCATTTCTAAGTGAACAGAACAAAAGCCTTTAAACAGCTTTGATCCCTCATGTCCTCATTACATCAATTTGAGGCTGATGTGACTGGAGGGGAGGGTTGCTGATCACGAGGCTGGGGCTCAAGGGGTCTGTCCTTCACTGGGGCTCTGCCCAGCGTGGAGCCACAAGGTAAGGTGAAGACAGCTTTCCATCTCCCCCAGTACCCCTGTGGACCACAGGAACACATCCCAGCTCCCCCAGCAGTGCCCCAGAAGGCAGTGCTGGTGGGAATGCTGCACTCTGGTGCCTGGAGAGGGGCTCTGTGCTCCCCACAGCTCCAGATCCTAGATCCAGACCCATGGTCCTAGCTCCAGATCTGGCACAGAAAGCACCATGACTTCCAAACTATCAGCCATGGTGGAGCTGGGACTTCCAAGGCCAGCTCCTCACCCACAGCTCTGAGCTCTCTGCCCCTTACTTACCTTCTTTGTCCTGGTGTTTGGAGGCTGGGTTCCTCCCATCTTGGAGATGGTCTGAGGGAAGGTAGCGCACAAGTCCCCCCTTTGTTTCAAGAGATCTAGTTATAACATTTTCTCAGCAAGACCAAACATCCTAAGACTCTCTCTGGGAACAATTTTATTTGTTATTGTTGGCATTTATTGCCTGATAGTTTCAGCCTTTTACCATCTTGCTGTTTACAAATGGATCAAAAGGCAGTGCAAATCATTAGAACGAGCAGCGCAAAGTTGCTCGTTTTGGCAAAATCCCGCCTGCTGTCATTTTCTATAGTTAAGACTTTTGCCTCAAGCCTTGAATGTCTCACCCTGACACCAGCCTGCAGTAATTAATCATTAAACAGTGATTGAGGCAGTGGACCCCAGAAAATATCTTCATATTCTACCATATGCTGAAGCCAGCTGCAGCAAGCACTTGGAGAGGAGCCGCACAGAGGAAAACGCTGCCTGACAGTCCCCTGCTGTGAAGTCCAAGCACAGAAAGCCACTAACGAAGGGCCATAGACAGACTGTTTGCTTGTATTGACCTTCATTACCTGAGATTGTTTAGAAGGCAAAATGTCAGTGTTAATGTGCTAGAATTTTAAGCATTATCGTATTTTAATGACTATTTCCAGCCTCTCGCATACTCGCAATGCGGAACAGAAATGCGGATTGGTGTAAGGAAAGGTTATAACAACAATAACAACAACAATAATGAGGAACGGGCAGATGTGTTTTGCTTAATTTCAAACTGCCCCGGAGCATCTCAGTTTTGGAATTAAGAGCGCTTTTCACCCAGCCGAGGTTCATGTTTTATTTGGGGCTGGCCCGGTGCCACGTCTGGGCAGTGACAGGCCACAGCAGCCGTGCAGGGCTGGGGGAGAGCCTGCCTCCAGCTCTGGCTGGGCTGGAAGATCCCTGCAGAAACCCTGGGGTCAACAGCAGCGCTGGGGAAAGGCAGCAGGCAGCCTCTGGGTTATGGAGCTGCCAGATTTGGGGCAACTTGCAGGCTGCACTCCAATATTACGCTTTCAGAAGTCCTACAAATCATAAAATCACAGAATTTGGGTTTGGTTAGGAAAGGAGCTCCAAAGGTCATCTCATTCCAACCATGTGGCAGGGACACCTTGCACTAGACCTGGATGCTCAGTAAGACACAGGGGTTGTCCTAAAAGCCACCAGGATTTACCTCCTGCACCTTCCAGAGGTTGTCTCCATGGTGTGATCTGCTCACCCCCTGCTCCATACAAGCAGTCAGCTGTGGAAAAGACACCAATTAAGGGATGTTCCCTTTAAAAACTACCAGCTTTGATATTCTGCTCTTTGCTAGAAGCCACAGAATGCTTTCCATTTGGGCTACCCACATTTCTGCAGATGCATTAAGGATGTTTTAAGGGCTGAGAGCCGCAGCACTTTTATTTCAAACTTCCCTCCTAGGTTTCATGATGGCACCTTCCTTTGCATTGGTGCTGGGAAGTGTCTTTCTCTGACTGCTTTGGATGCTTCTGTTCGCTTGTGCAAACATAATTCTCCACCTACATCCTTCCTTAAGAATAGAAAAGAACTCTCAGGCTAATGTGTTATGGGGATCCCACAGATCTCACTTTTCCTTTAGAAATCCAGCTAGCATTTTTTCCCTCCTCTATTCATGCTTTGCAAAAGAAGTTAATCACACCTACATAACATAAAAGATCTTTGTTTCCAGTGGACCTTTAAGTCAACAACAAGAGATATAACACTGAAGGAAGTAATTTTCCATGCAAATTATAGCTAGACTCTGGTTATTTTTTGCCCCATGACATTGTGGCATTCAAAACTGTAAATGGCTTCAAAATAAATTCTGGGAAACTGATGAAAAGAAAGTTCAGCTGAAACTATTACAGAGTCAGAAGAACTTTTCTTTGGCTTAGAACTATAGTTGATCTGAATTTATTTCCTAATCTGGAAGGAAAGCACCATTATGGACCCACCCTGCTCCTTCACTTTATCTCCAAGTATTATCTACAGCTGCCTTTCACCCACAGGGATTTGAGATAAGCTCATCTTTCCTCTGCCTCATTCATGGTCCAGACCACGGTTAAATAGAGTATGGAGGCTGTGTCAGAGGACCAGACAGTCCTATATCCATCATTCTCACTTGTGTGGGGTTAAACCTCAGTCCCCCAACACCTCCACCCAGGAAAAATCTACTAGACTATGTACATCTGGAATAAACAAGGGCAAGAGTGCTTCTGTTTTGCTGAAAGAAGATAAATGGTTTTATTTTTAAATTGTTTAATTAATGATTAAACAGCTTTTTTCTCTGAATGCTCATGGGAATAGGGGTTCAGCTGGCCTTCCACTTTTTTCCAAAAGCCAAGTTCCTTAGAGAATTTTCCATACTGCAATGTGAACTTAGACTAGTCTTTGCCCAAGGCATAAAGAAAATTTTGACTCTGGAGAAAGATGAGGTCCAGGGTCTCAGGGGAAACTTGACAAGCCCAAATCTTCTGCCTTTTTTTTAAAAAAAGAAAAAAAAAAAAAAAGAAGAAAAGAAAAGTTAATCAAGGTGACTTGAGATGTCTCATTTGTCACACTAGGAAAATTTCATAAATAGTTATGTTCTGCTACCAGTGTGTTTCAATTAGAGATTAAGAGAAGCTTTATTACACTGGCACTCTGGTACTTTGGTCCACCTGTCTATATGCATGATCTGAAATTAGACAGAAAAGTTTAACGGAAGTTTCTTTGACACTAAAGTGATTTACACCAGCACAGGTGCTCCCCATACACTTTTCTTCTGCTGTTTTCACATTACTGACACTAAGAATATGATTCATTTTCATGTTCTTTTCAGACAGAGGAAAAAATTCTATTTCTCAGCTTGTTCAGCTAAGAACATTTCAACAACATTACAAAAATTTAGTGAAAAGATACATGCATAGTTAAACACACAAGTCTGACCTCTGTGTCTTCAAGTAATTACAGAAAATAATCAGTGATATACCAACTCTATTTTTCAGTTGAATAAAATAAGCTACATAAGATGGTAGTACAGCAAAAAAAGGATTTATACGGATAAAATCTCATTGTTTCACGTCCAGGATCTGACATGGTGCTTGGATAGTCAGAGGTTTATTAATGACATGCCCTTGTTTTTAAGTTTATTAGATTTGAGATGAGTTTTATAGGAACTGGTTATTTGGGCTATTTTTACAACATTTCCATGTTTACAAATATTGAATTTATTCATATTTTAGTATGAAATATGTGTACTCCTATATTTAAATCCACACATATAAATATATTATGTCTTATAAAAATTATATTGTTATATTTTTATGTTATGTATACCTACAGATTTATTTTAAATAAGAAGTTAAGGGACTTCATTCAATTACTATTATTACTACTATAACAACACTATGCACTGTAATCATGACCAGCTCAGTGCCATACTAAATACAAAAATGTCATTGCCTCTAAGTTTTCAAAATATGGGAAATAGAAGTGAACTGCTTAATGGGAAAAATCAGATTACAATGGGACACTCTACTGGCTATGACTGGGTGTCATCCTCAGGATATCAGCAGTGAACTGTGGAGTCTTTCATAAGGATTCTGGCAATTTGGAGTTTTATTGAGATAGATGAAATAAAAGCATTGAGGTAACTGTAAGTGTTTTCAGGTTTCTTCTCCTGAGGACAAGGAGAAGCTTTGAGGGGATATTTATCCTGTACCTGAGGAGATGAGCATGCAGCCAACCATATTGAAATAACTATCCACTAATTTTTATTTATTTATTTTTATTTTTATTTTTATTTTTATTTTTATTTTTATTTTTATTTTTATTTTTATTTTTATTTTTATTTTTATTTTTATTTTTATTTTTATTTTTATTTTTATTTTTATTTTTATTTTTATTTTTATTTTTATTTTTATTTTTATTTTTTTATTTTTTTTTTATTTAATTTTTTTTTCTGCAGTGGAGAAAAACTAGCTTTGGCCAAGGCCCCTTATTCTAATGTGTAAAAATTAATAGTCCTGACAGTAGAATTTGATATTTATATTAGACTGAATGAAGAAGGGAGAAAATAATAGTGTCAGCCATGATTTTCAGGTAAGGTACAAAGAAAAAGTTGCACAAGGAAGTATTTCAGTGTACAGGGAATTATACCTCTTTTTCTCATTCTCACTCTCCTTTCCATCATCATTTTTCACACTCAAGGCAGAATAGCAATGTACTTTAAACACTTAAATTTATCATATGTATGATGTGCTGGTTTTCAGTTGTGTGCAATAAACAAAAACATCAAATCCCAGACAGAACTGAGTGAAAAGGTTGATTAAAATGTTGTAGTCCCTTCACTTATTTTTTTTCATACAGAAACTGCCTAATTCAGAGTTCGTTGAATTTGGTAATTCAATAGAGAAAAATTGCTAACAAGCTTCAGAGCTACAGTGGAGTTGGCTTGTGTCACTAGGCATAAACACATGACGAGGCCACAGGAGTTGAAAAGTGCTCCAGCACTTCTCACCACTGTGAGTTAAGACAAATGAAGGAGACCACAATGGAAACACAAGGATTTATTATCTGATCTGTGAAGCAAAACCATGGCGACATTACAGGAGGGGTGGGTTACTTTGTGCTGCGACTGTCACTGTTAGAGTCCATCATGCACCCAAGGACAGAGCTGAGGGGGAGAGAGAAACCATCAGGTTTTGTTTATAGGTCCCCATCTCTTCTTTTGGCCTTGATCTTTCACACCTGAGGGCAGGACATACCTGGGCAATGTGACTTTCCTGTCCTCAGAGAGGAAGAACTCTTTGAGGAACATCAGAGAAGGGAATAAAGGTACCAGGTTCTCCTCTGCTGAATAGTTCCACCAGCCAATGTTTCATTGAAAAGGTTTTCCCTTGTCTAGAAACACTGGGTTATTTCAAACTAGCCAGAAATGCCATTGCCAAGAAAATAATGACACAATAGCAGAGTTTTGGTGCATCACCCCCATGAGTACAAATACGGCCACCACCAAACTTCTGATTCTTCCCCAAATTAGATTCAGAGTCTGGATGTACTCACCTACTACAGCATGCTTTGGAAAAGGAGATTGGTACACTCTGAAAAGACTACATGCGACATAATACAAGGCAGGGTATAAAATATCTTTGCCTGAAAAAAAAAAGGAGAAATGTATTATTTTACGTCATTTCCAAAAATGGGCTTGATAGGGCTCATCAGGAAAGCAGCTCAATTGTACTGTTGCCTGATTTGTGAGAGGCACACTGACACAGAGCTCTTTTTTTCAGGGGAGTCAAGTGCAGGAAATGGGTTGTAATCAACAAGCTATAGGCATATCAAAATACATTTGATTGTGAAGAAGCCACATCAACTAAATTCATTGAAACACCCAAGAGTTGAGTAGGGCTTAGCAAAACATTTAAGCAATTTGGTTTTTTTTCAGTGTAGGGGAAGGTGAAAGTATGAAGATATGAAGAAGATATGAAGGTGGCCCTGGAATCTTATTTTACTGGTTCCCACCTGCATCCTTTAAAAAAGTAGACTGCTTCCTACTCTTTTTTCATGGTTTTAAACAAATTTAAACATAGAATTTATGCTTACAGAAAGTAGAGGTACTTTGGGAAGAATGCAGTATGGAAAATGTGGGTGGGGCATTTCACCCTTTGTACTGGAAAGTTATGAATGTTTTCTGGTAAACCATCTAAATTTATGGTGCCTGGAGATATTTATATATGCTTCCCCAAAGTACAAATTACAGCAGTCTTGAGCTTTTTTTTTTTTTCCTGAGGTCTTTTTCATAGCTCTATATGCAGATGATATCTAATAAATTGATTTATATTTCTTTGTTTCATTACAGAATTGCTCACTGTAAAAAATACCTCTTGTCTTTGGAACACCTGATTTTATAAACAATGAGTCAGTAAATGTGAATACTTAACAAGGCAGACTCTGCACTTCCAAGGAGCAGATGTGATAAACTCTCTTTCAAAGGCACCTAGTTAACAAATTTCTTTAATAAAAAATAAAATGAGTTCTCTTGCCTGTAAATAATTATTTTGCTGTTCCCCTTTTCTTGATTTTGGAAAAGTTTTGAGTTTCTAATGGGATCTTTATGTAGCTGCAGTTTCCAGAGAAAATAAGCCTTTGAATGACCTAATCAAAACAAACAAACGAAGAAAAGTGAATTAAAAACCCAAAGCAAAACAAACAAACAACCAAAACCCCAACTTTCCCTGTTTGTGCTGGGGAATAATATTTTTTCTGATGGAAAAAATGGGGTGAAGCCTAGTCCTTACCACAGTCCCCATAATTCTTCATTTTAAAGATAAATTTAGCTGCTCTGAGCAGACCCTCATTTTAAACCATGTTCTTCACTGTCATTTCAAAGTTACCTACATACCATGTTTACTTTTGCCTATTTATTTGTAAATTGTCTGCATTAGAGGAAAAATGCCAACAAAACAAAACACACCCCAAACTGATTACCCAAATTTGATGAATCTCATATTACAGGGACAGCCAACAACCTCAACACTGTGAACCCCACCATGGTCATTCCCACATTAATCTACGTTGCATTTCTCACATGTATAAGCCTTGGAGTGATAACAGCCTGTAATATCTGCCTACCTACAAAAGGAAATTGTTATTGCAAAATTTGTAAGTGAGCAAAGTGAGGCACCCAAACTTTCCAAGGGAAATCGACTGACTATTCATGGACATCAGAGCTCTGCTACAGGAAGGTCTAGACTGGCACTGAGAAACTTTCCAGCTGCAGGAAGCAGCTGTTTGGAGCTGACTCTTGGGAGCTGTCTCCTCTGAGTGATGAGGAGAATCTCTGCTTTGGCAATCCAGATGAAATGGGTTTTTCAGAGGTTGGGGCCTGGAGGGAAGGCAAATCACGTTGTAGCTTGCAAAAGCCAACCCAACGTGTTGTGTTTAGGAAAGTGTGCAGAACTGCCCTCCACACAACAGCAGAGGGCATTTTAGCTGCCTTTGGCCTTTGGGTTTAGATTTATTCATTCCTGCAGCCAAAGTTAAACATCCAAAATATTGAGTATTATCTCCCCTCCTCCCTCACACAACCCTGGGGAGAAAAACTGTGAAGCTTCCAGCCAGGTATCGCTGGCTTGCTCTAGCACTTCCATGGGTTCTCCTCATCTCAAATCTGAAAAGAAAAAAAAGAAAAGGTGAAAAAGAAAGCTTCAAAGCACCCCAAAATTTTTACCATGGGAATATTTAACACTGTCCTCAATATTAATGAGCAATTAGAGCACAGTCCAGTTGTTTTGAGCTCCAAAGGTGAAGGTCCTGAGACATCCCTGAGGCAAAGCCAAGTCTGTGTCCCAGGAATGTTGTGTCAGGGAGAATGTCCCATCCCTCCTCAGAAGACCTCATGTGTCCTTATGGTGCAGAGGTTAGAGGGATCCAAAGTGAAGTGTTCACATTGTTACCTTGCAGAGTAAAATAAATTATCATTATTATTATTATTATTATTATTATTATTATTATTATTATTATTATTATTATTATTATTATTATTATTACTATTATTATTATTATTATTTTATTTTTTACTATTACTATTACTATTACTATTATTACTATTACTACTATTACTACTATTACTATTATTGTTACTACTATTATTATTACTACTATTATTATTGAATATCATTTATAATGTCATTATTATCATAGTATTATAATATAATATAATTATTATTACTATTTATATTTATATTATTAAAAGAGTAATAATTATAATAATAATAATAAATGAACCAACCAACCAAACAAACAAAAAACAAGAAAAGAAAAACAAACCAAACAAAAAAAGAAATGCAAAACAAAACAAAAAACCAACAAAACCGTAAATTTATTCATTACATACAAAACATAAATTTATTACAATTTACTTTCCAATCATGGAGTTTAGTCTGCAAGGTTACCACTGTCCACAGAAGAAATAATATAATATTGGTATTGTGACCTGTACTGTTATGTAACCTGTACTGTTAAGTGCCTTAATTTCCTCATGATCTCATAAGGAACAATAATTTTTTCTCTTTTGAAAATGAAAGTTGTTTTTTTTTTTTTACTTGAGACAAAAAAAAATGTGTAGTTTATAATTCTGTACCAGATGAGGAAAGGAAAAAAAAATATCTGACACTTACTAAAAATAATCTTTAAATACATAATTTCAATTAATCAAGTTCATTGTTGAACTTCATTAAAACATTAAATAATATTATATATAGATATGTTTAAAAATTGTAATCATCTATCTTTTGACAAGAACAGTTCAGTCAAAATATGTTATAAATTCTATCATTTGGATTGACATCCCTTTAATACCTGCAGATGGATGGTTACTTTCCTGTCTAATTAATAAAAATTTTACATAACCAGTGAAGAAAAAAGCATGTATATTTAATATCCATTATGGTGCCAGATTCCAGGGTAGACAATAAACAGCTGAGGCCTACTATA